>NC_044356.1:29260898-29478727 GCF_007364275.1 Archocentrus centrarchus | reverse complement strand
TACTGAAAGCCATTCCAGTAACTGCCTCATAAAAGCTGACTGAGAAAATGTCAAGATTGCAAAGCTGTCATCTTTATTCATTTTTAAATAATGAAAAAACACTGAACGAGAAGGTGTGTCCAAACTTTCGACTGGTACTATTTTGGCATCTCTTAAAAACCCTAATGAGCAGCATGGTTGCTCAGTAGGTTTACAAGGCTAAAATCTTTGCAACAGTCTAAGGATGAGTTTCACCCTTTTCACCTCCAACCAAATTTAGACATGGAAAGGGATCTCTGTTTAAAGGGCTGACTGGATTTAGCCCTGAAACAATGCTCATGATCTTACCATTTGTTTTGGGGGTGTGGAGCCATGATCATTAGCTGCAGCCACCCGTGACTATGAATACATACTTTTTAAATCTATCTATGTGTTCCTTGCCAATCTTGACTGCTCTGTGGTAGGTTCATCAGATCTTTTTTCATTATTATTTCCTGTTTTATTTTGAAATCATCTGCCATTCCTGCTTTTAGTTGGTTTCCCTCTAGTTTTGTAGACAACCACGAATTATCCATCAGCACTCCCTACTTATGCCACCTGTTGCCAGATTGTCTTGTCACTCTCCATCTTCAACTTTGCATTCTTGATTTCTTCTTTTTAATTTCCTTGCATAAAGAATTGAATAATTTTAATATGTATACTTCAGCTGTGCATGGTAAAAATGTTTACAGTTTAGATTGTGTGATATACAATTATGACTTAAGAATTACCCTGCTTGGGATAAAGGTGTCCTGTGTTATATGAAGCAATATTGAAGGCACATGAAAGTGACCACAATCGCCCAGAGTTGGGCCTAGTTTCAGGTGATAGAGTTGCAGTAGGGGTCATGGTTAATAAATCATTTATAAAGTAAAAATGTGTGTATCAACACATTTTGGCTCATCTGCACACCTGTTCTGTCTCAACAGCAAAGCTGTGGGACAGAAAGCCCAAATAATAAGCAGAAAATATGCCAAAAAGCTCCATAAGGGTCGGCAACTGCAGAGCTGAATAATTATCTGACTGATCACTATCAGGCATGCTTTCCATTTTAGGCTATTGAACATAAGAATATTGATTATAGCATTCAAGATCCCCATGTGTTGGTGCGGCAACAATCTGCAGTTCTTATTCAGCTTAACTTCATCAAACTTAAAGCATTTTGAAGGGGACCTACTTTGCATCTAAATACCCAAGACCAAAACTACAGTGAGAACTACTTTCTGCCAAGCAGGATGCAAACATGCAGCGCTGAAACACAACGTTCTCAGCCAATGTGACCTGCATCAAAGTCCTCATGTAGCAAGATGATATAAAGTCAGAGAGACAGACAGTCAGCAGATGGTGTCTTCGCTCCGGAAGAATCTACCCTTTGGCCTCCGAACTGTTTCTCTCCTCCCGACCAATCAGGTGCCTCAGATCCCTGTGGGTGCGCAGGGCCACCTCCAGCTCCGGCATCTGGTCAAGCATTTGAAAAAATGAAGGTAATAATAATGGGCTTAAGACTCCTCCCTTTGGGAAGGCGAGAGGTCAAACTACCTATGGAGAGTTCACACCTTCCACATTCCAGGAACTTAAGGATTTGTCATCATCAGGGGCGGCTGCACTCCCTCCCTTGTTGTTTAAAGAATGCTTCCACTTTATCTCAGCTTTGGTCATATTTTTGTTTCGTTTGGGTCATCAGTTCTAACCAAAGGCACAACCAGACTGCCAAACTGTGGGAAGACTGCTGAAGCACTATAACCAAACCCACAGCATAAATCATGAAATTATCTCAACCAATAATGAAATGAAAGAAAAAACAACATGTTGAGATTGAGCTGATACAGACATTAGAAGCCTCAGACTTGATTTGTAACAGTGGTTCTGAGCAGCTGGCAGGCAGTATGTCTGCTATTCAGTCCTCGTTTTGGTCTCCACCAACTCCCTAGCCAATTAGCGGGCTCTTCATTGCTCCACCTTGTAACGAGTAATGTGAGAGATGCTAAAAATCTCTCTCTTAGCATGAGGTAAACTTTCAAACTACACATACTCATTTGGCTCATTTTTCCTATGAAAATATTGATAACTGCAGCTTTAATTTGCATTCAGAATTACTTTTCCGGTAACTTCCTGTAGCTAAAAATTGGAAGAAAAAAAAGCATAGCCAGCAGTAAATTAAGCCATTGTATGTGAACTATTCGGGGGGTTAGGGTTGCTCCCAAGTGTCTTCAAATGACTCCCCTCTCCAGCCAGACTATTGTATTTGCCCTGTCTGCTGCTCGGTTCCAGCTCGGCTCATTGATGCATGAAGCCGATGATGAAGTGGTGCAGGAGTTGTGAGTATCTTGTCCTTTTTTAAAGCGGGTCAAGGCCATTTATAATCAAGAAGAAACAGCAGCCGTACTCTATTTTTGCAAACTGGCTGGAGGAGAGAGTCCTCAATGAAACATAGTGGAGATGTATTCGTTGAATCAATTGAATGGCTTGATTACATTATCGGTTCATCTTTATGCCCTGTTGATCTCCCTAAATCAGACATAAAGAGCTTTTCTCTTTAAACTTGAATACTTGGAAATGCCTCAGCTTTAAGTTATCGTCCAGAGTTTGAATAAACAATGCAAGATGGGACACGGATGAACACGTCACTTTAACTCAGAACTGCCCAGCCTCACCCTCCTACAACAACCATATCAACACAGAACAAAACTTGTGACAAGCCACAATTGAGAGACTGGTTCATGGCCGGCTGGAGCACAGCAGAGCCCAGAACAAGGCTTCGGGACGCTCTCTGCTCTCACAGTAGAGGCCCAGAGGAGGGGAAGTCACAGGGATGGGGTGGGGGTATGAGTCCTGGCAGTCTGGTGCATTTTCTTTGTTTACAGCTGTAGTCAATTTAGAGATCAATAGAGATGCGGTCATGAAGACTTCAGAGGGCAGCTGCATTGTTGCTGTGGAATGTTTTACATGAGTGGCTCTTTCACACAAAACTCCGTTGAGGGGCATTTGTTTCTCATTTATCGCGGGGTCTAGGGACCCGTTGCGTGTACGCAACAAAAGGTTTTTGTTTAAATTTCAAGAGCATGAAAAATCCCATTGCAACATGTGGACACACCCAAACGCTGCGCTACAGCGGGGACAGAAAGATCGCACAATCAAACACAAATCAAATCCGTTTGCGAGGTTTAATAAGTTCAAACCGAAACGTCAGTTCTCGACACTTTTGTGTCAGAAAATTGAAACGGCGACGACAGTGCAGCGATTCTCTTTCAACACAGCGTTGCTGATGGCTTGGATTTTGCTTTGCTTGTGACATGGAATCTGATTTCTTTGCAAAAATGAATCTGCATTATTAATTTGCATGAAGAAATACCAAATAAACACACCTGTTTGCAGATGCTACAGCACTGTTGTGTATGCGTATGCATCACATTCTATATAAGTGTGTGGTTAGGTCCAGACCTTATAAAAATGATAAATGGGAGACTGGTTGGGTTTAATGGGCAGCTGGGCCAGTTGTACCAACTCCTCCTTGCTTGCATCCTCTGGCAAACACAATTAGCCTCATTGATCAAGTGAGCAGCAGAACAATGGATAATACCCCACAGGAGTTTTTAGTCTCCACCTTCACTGACCACACTTGTTAGAGATGATGGATAGGCAGCATCTGGGAAGCTGGGCCAATGACTTCGCTGACCTCACACCCCACTCAAGCTCATTGTTATAGTGAGAGTCTAGCACAGCTAAGGTTTGGTATACCATATTAGATCTAAAGCAGAATGTGTTTAGTGTTCAGTTATGCCAAATGTAAATAATGACATGATCCCTAAGATGGGAGAGAGACAGCTGTATTTGTCAGGGGGGGGGGGGGGGGGGGGGGGGGGGGGGGGGGGGGGCAGATGCTGCTTGTCTCTGTTGTCATGCTGCTGTTGTGGTCTCTCTCTTTTTTTTTTTTTTAACATGTTCAATTCCTCACAGATGTGGCGTTCACTTTTAAGGCATATTCTCTATCACGGCCATTAAACCCACGTAATGGCGCCAAGATGTTTCCCCGAGACAGGAGGCGTATAAAATCAAAAAAGCCTGCTGTGCTCCAGAGGAATAACTGAAACGAAATCTTTTGAATATGTATTTTGCACAAACCGCACGCTGCACAGGAACATAAAGCTGTTACAGTTTTTTTTTTTTTTAAACTGCTTCCTCAAAAGAAACCTCAGTAGTGGAACAAAACGGCCTGTGGGAACGTAAGACGTGGTGAGCAAAACTGAAATAGAGACGTGATCTTTTAATCAGATACGTGCAGGATACTGAGGAAGAGGAGTAATTGGAGCAGTTTTTTTCCCCGTTTTTAACAAGCCTCTCTTTAGCACAGGGAGTAATGGAGAGCATCTGGATGCGTCTGTAGGTTCCTCTCTTCTCTTGCATTCCTGCTGAGACAATCTCACACAGCCTATATAACAAACAGACCATATATTTCTCAGACAGCCACACTCATAAAAAGACAAAAAGGCGCTGCTTCTATTCCACACTTTAATGAGTGAAAACGGAAGTAATCACATGCAGGGAATCATTCTTCTTCTCTGGACTCGCACTTGAATTGACACTAGTGACCCGTGGCTGGCTTAATGCCCAGGGTGTGACACATTGCGTAATGTTAAATGAAAACCTCTCCTTGGATTATATATATATATTTTTTTCCCCCCCAGAGGAGATTATTAGGAATGATGACACTTGAACAATAGCTGGATCAGAGCGCTCAGCTTTGTCATCATGAGTGAATCCTATTACGTGACAGCATAATGGCTGGTCTGTGAAAACTGAAACAGAGTGAGTGTCAACAAGGCATCTTTTTAGCGCTGGAAAACAAAGCTGATTAGAGGCGTCTCGCCCCTTTGTGTCGCCGTACGAGGCTCAATTGTTTTCTCGTCGGTGAGTAAATGCCCGACTTAATGTGGTGCTGCAGCTCGGAGAAATGATACCTCGGGAGTTTAGTCCAGACAGTAGGCATACATTCATTTATGCTGTTTTCATAACACACGCAAAATTACATTTGGGCTAAAATGACAGTGCAAACATTACAACTTCCTAATGTTTTGTCATTCCACATGCAGTAAACCGGTTCCCAGTTCTGAAAACTTCTGGGTCGCTATCAGAGGAGGTTGGAGATCATCTTGATGGGATGAAGATGCTGCTTTGTTTTCACACAAACAGAGGCTGTTTCACTTAACTCCAGGTCTCCGTTGCCCCGTAGACAGCTAGAAATGGGGGTAATAAACACACTGAGGAACTTTCCATCTGCTCTGTGTGTGTGTGTGTGTGTGTGTGTGTGTCTGTGAATTGCTTTTGTCTTTTATAGAAAACAAGAACAGCAGAGAGAACATTTGAGGAAAGAGGAATTTCTTTGACATTAATGTGCTGTAAAGTTACATTTTGATATATATGGACATGCTGGATTGACATGCATGTGCATTTCTGGTTATTAAATGCTGCTTAATTTCATATCCTCCACCATGTCATCAGCAACCCGTCTAAGGGTTAGGGCGGGGTTTGAGCCACATGCCAAATAGACACATTTTCAGAAGCTAGAAGATGTTACCTTTCAAATGAAGTCTCATATGTTCATTATTATTTCAAGTCAAAAATTCTATAAAGTGGGGGTGGGGGGGTTTAAACCTAACTGTAACCCTGCCCCTAAGCCTAGATGGCTCCTGGTGAACTGCTCCTAAAAGGACACCCTTCGTGCTTAAACACCAATGAAAACTTTAAAGCTGCAAGAACATCATCTTCTTCCTTTTCACAAGACCTAATGCCCTTAACCGATCAGAGCAAACTCCTGAATGAAACAATGTAGCTGGTGTTTCAGAATCATCTGTATCTTATTATCAGAAAGAAAGAAAGAAAAAAAAAAAGAGAGAGAAAAATCCCCTAAACAGAACGACGAGGAGAGCCAGACTTTTCCTTTAAAGAGCCTCCAGAGCGGGGTGTTGTCTTTAAGGAGGGAGATGGAGGGGAGACTGCCTTCAGCGGCCTCAGCCCGGGGACTGGTTCTCATCATTTTGACAATAAAACTCAAGGAATTGACACAAAGTGACATTTCACTGAAAAAAAAAAGGGGGCCAGAAGATTTCCGCTGGTCTGTGGTTGGATTGTCCACCCCTCCTTCTTACCCAATGCTAAAGAGGAGCAGAGTGGAGATTTTTAAGGAGAGTTTATGGAGGTGCTTTATGGGGGGGGGGGGCAAAGGTCTTGAAATGGGTTAAAGATGACATGAGTGAGTGTGCTTTAAATTCCCAGAGGTTTGTTTTAAAAGCGTTGGATTTTTTATGCAGCATTTTGGTGCTTTTTTTCTCAACAGCTAAATGCTGAATGCGTGTGCCGTGTAGCAGTGAGTTCGACTGGGAAATGATACCTGACTTTAGGCACTTGCTGTTACTTTTGTGAGCACGTAAGGAGCAGGAACGGAAATAAGAAAAGTCAGCCAGCAGAGTCTTTTTCATAACATCATGTCCCACGCAGGACAGCAAAGATGACCGTGATAGTCTGTCTTAAATGGGGAGAAATGGCAGTGCATGCTTCAGTCAACATGGCTGAAAGACTCTGAACATGTGGGTATGCATATATTTACAAACACATCTGTACAATTTTTACATTTTGCTATGGATACATGTGTATGGGGTGGGGGGCAGTCTGATAAGTCTCATAAGAAAATCCTCTCACACATCAGCGCTGGTGGAGACCTGTGATAACCTGGGGTCGGAGTCCATCTCGAAGCGGTAATGGTAGCCTTCCCACACCTCCCTGCAGGCATCCCGCATGTCATAGATGCGCTTCTTGATGCCTTTGCGGTTTGAGGTAGAGTACTAAGACAAAGATGAGGCCAATGAAGCCCAGGACTATCCCCAAGAAGACATAGGAGGTCTGCAGAGCGAGGTCTGCTCCCACATCCCTCTCGTAGCATCCCAGAGTCAACGACCCCACGGCAAGCAAGGATGTGTTCTTCATGCTGGCTGGGAAGGCGCACATGAGGCTTTCGGCATCTCTGATGCGATCCTGCGATCTGTTGAGCCACAGTGCAAAAGGTTCAATTCCACACATGCATGTGAATGGGTTGTCTCCCAGCAGGACAGCAGCTCTGGGCAGGGAGTCCAGCTCTTGCAGGCCCTCCTCTGACAGTGTCTTGAGGGCATTGAGCGTCAGGTCGAGTTCCTCCAGCTGCTCTAAATCTGAGAGGGTGGAGTTCTGGATGGCCACCAGCGAGTTGTTGGAAAGCTGGAGCCTCTGCAGGCTGTTCAGGTGGGAGAACATGCGTGGGGGCAAAAAGATGAGGTTGTTGTCCGAAAGGTCCAACCCTCTCAGGGTCCCCAGGGAGCTCCAACGGAGAGACGTGACCAAGTCTTTCACTGAGGAGTAGTTGTAGAGGGCTCGGCTCAGGTTGAGCTCCCGCAGAGACTGGCTCAAAACAGTGAAGGCCTCGGGGTGAATAACGGCCAGCTGGTTGTTGCTCAAATCCAAAGAGCGAAGACTGCGCAGTCTGAGGAAGGTGTGGGATTCCACTTCAGAAATTCTGGAGTTGAAAATGAAACATGTTAACTTCACAATCATATAACAAAATTGAGAGGGATGAAAGCCATAAAATCACGACTGATTTATTGTAATCAAAGCTGAATGTGGTCTACTACTCAGTCTGAGTGTAACAGAAAAATCATGGGACCTGTGTAATTATAGCTGAAGAACAATGAGGACCAGGTGAAGACTGAAAAAATCCTGTTTTGACCCTGAAACTCACCGGGAGGATCTTACCTGTTATTGCTCAGAGACAGGCTGGTAAGATTCTCCAACCCTCTGAAAGACTCCGGACCGATGCGGCTAATTTGATTCCCCGTTATGAACAGATTCCTCGTGTATCCCGGGATCTCAGCCGGAATACCGCGTAGGTCTTTGGAGACACACTTCACCGTGTGAGCCGCCTCTGAACACTCGCAGCGCGGAGGGCAAGACGCGCAAACGGAGCCGAGGAGCGCGCAGAAAACAACGCGCTGCATCAAATCCAGCATGTTGGAAACAAAGAAGAAAAAAAAAGTGTGCGTTTCGAGAGCGGCGGTGAGCAACAGCGAAAAAGAAACACACACACACACACACACACACGGGGAGAAACGATCAGCTCCACCAAGACAGCATTATCATGCGCTGTCCCGGCCGGGAATGTGCCTTTAACTTTGTGTGTCTGCAGAAAGTGTGGCCGGGAGGCTGGATCTGATTTGCATAACAACAAAAGCCAGGGTCGCGCTGATCCGGAGGGGGTGTTTGATCCTTCGCCGTGGAAAAGCGGGGCGTCGTTTCTTCTCCGGCAATGAAGTTAAAAGTACCATAGTGCAGGGATCTGCGGGGAGGGGCTTCTCTGTCCGGATCTCAGCTCAGGGATTTGAGTGGTCGGGATTTCAGCCCCCTTTTTTTACGCTTCAGGCAGCGATGCTTTCACCCAAGTTTAAATCGAAATATCGAAATCTGGACTTTAATGATTAGATTTCAGAGCAAAGGACAAGCAGCATGTTCGTCATCCTCAGCTCCCCAGGTGGTGTGGTCAGTGTTGGGGGAGGACCCGAGCCTTTGACTCCCCCCCACCCATCCCCCGTTTCTTCCACACCACGATGATCTGCAGGATAATGACCACTGAGTGGGACTTTTGGCCACTTGGCAGCTGATTATCAAAGCAGTGAGGACTTCCTCTTATTTATCATTTACTCTGACAACTTCTAACCATTACAGGAATGACTTCTGAGAGTATTCAAAGCGGAATCTCGCATTTCATGACTCAGTCTGAAAACATCATCCCTCCTGCTGACAGCCTTGATGAACCACAGTAGTCACGATCCAATGATGGGAATTCAAAAGAGAGAGAGAGAGAGAGAGAGAGAGAGAAAAAAAACCAGACCCACAAATGTTTACAATAACAGACATCTTTATATGTATTATCGCTCTAAGTAATAAATACAATCAGAGATCACTTGCAGGATTCTTAAAATTCCCTGTGGGCTATATGGTCTGCAATATATGCTGGGGATTAGAGAAACAAAAGAGGGTTTTTAAATCACAGACTGGTGTAAGTATATATGGATAGTGGCACTAATAATAGCATCCCAACTGTCTTTTGTCAGCAGACTGAATCGCTGGGACCACAGGTCTCCACATTCCTGGGCCCGGCTCCTGGATACGACAAGGCACCGCAGCAGGAAACATCTAAACCATTCAAATCATCTCTGCTGAATGTTGCATTCCTGCACACGACCCTCCATTAATGGGACCAGTGTGCTATTTATCTTTGCAATCTCTCTTCCAAAAATATACCTATATATTTATGTCAGAGGCAGTAATAATGACAATGTTGTGAGCCTGACCAGCTGGTCTCAAAAAGGCCATTCATTCCCTCACTACCTTTTATGGCTCAGAGTCCACTAAATGAGCTGCTTCATTAAGGACAGGTTTCACATTCAAAGACACAGTTTGTTGGACATTTTCTGACATTTAGTGCACTTACAGAGAACCAAAGGGATTTTCACTTTCCTCTTTGTTTCTACTGGGATTTTCCACAGACAGGTACACTAAGCCTGGACCTTAAATGTCACTGCAGTTTAAGCGTAATGAGCACATTTCCAGATTTTCTCTCTTTTTTTTTTTTGGAAACACATGCTCCTTCTAGGAAAGCACTCAGAAAGCAGTCTGCTTACTTGAACCCAATTAAAAAAAAACAAAATAAAAAAAAAAAAAAAAACTTCAGTGATTTAAGTTATATTATTTAACATGTTAGGGCATACAGATATATTTACAATAAAAGGAGACTGACCTACTCCACCACTCAAAATTAATGTTTTTATTAAAGAAAAAGCATCTTTTTTTTTTAATCTATGAAGAAATTATTCATCATCAGGAACCTCCCTCTCCCAACTCATTAGCCAGTGCAACTTTACTGTGTTAATTGTCTTATTGATCATATTTGCATTTTGTGCTGGTTAAAAAAGAAGTACATTTGGCTAACTTTCACACATCGGTGTGTACTACTCCTTTCACAAACTAGCGGAGTCTGGCCGTTAGAGGGATCATATCATATATTGCTGCCTGTTCAGTGCCTGTGAGGCATCAGTTTGCAGACTGGGGTCTCCTGCTTCTCTTTCTAATTAGAGGCAGTTTGCTGTTCTGTAAAGGGAGCAGTACACACCTTTGAAATCTTCCATTTATAATGATCTACAAGCATTAGGGAACACTGTGCTATGCTCACACTGATACTCCACTTAAGTCACTGATGATTTTTAATGGATGATTCTATAAATTAATACTTTTGCTTTTCTGATCACTTTATGTTACAATAGATTAAAAACTGTGCTTTGTTTGTGGGTATTCTAGCTATAGCTCACCTGGTTGAGCAGGGAACCCATGTGCTGAAGGCTACCGTAGGGGCCTGGGTTCCAGTCTGTCTCATTGTCTCCCTGCTTTCCTGTCCACTTTCTGTACTGCACCATCTAAATAAGGACATCTAAAAATGTGCACACAAAAATGTTTTTTTTTAAAAGGACATTTGTAAGTGCACCCAGTTTTTGTGCAGTAGCGTATCTCTTAAAGCAAAAATACAATAGATATAAGAGCTCCTACACTTTAAAGTGCTCCCAAAAATAAAGTGTTTTTATATTTTATTATACAGAGTGAATTGCCACTGTACTTGGAATCCAGGTTGCCCATTTCTTTCCCCCTAGCTTTGAGAAAATGACAAAACACACCAACATGCATCAGATCAATGTCAACTGAGGCAGGTCTGGTACAATCTAATATATTATTTATTCTCACTAAATTTTACCAGTGAGTACATAACATTTTAAAGAGATTAAGGGAAAGATATTGAGTAATTAATATAGAAATCAATTACTAGGCAGTTTGCTGCAATGTAATGCAGCTGATTAATACTCAAGAAGCCACAGCTATTTGCTGACCACGAACACCTCTCTCCAACAGCTTCACTCTTGCATGCATGCAATACACACATGCTGGCATGCAACTGCATGCTCTCTCCAATGTGCATAACACAGACACACGCAATCAACCACACTCATCCAGGCACAGATCTGCTTCACTGCCAAGCAGCGATTCAAATGTGAAGCGTGAGTGATCAAGTTTGCAAAGTATATAAAGAGCACCTGATGTACAGTCTAACGTATTTAAATATTTACAGGCTACATGGGTGAAACGCACAGAACTCGAGGCCACAGAATATCTGCTTCCAGCAGGAGCCCGGCAAGGAGAACAGAGTGTAGAAAACGGTGTTAGCCCTGGAGTTACCACAGAAACCCCCCCCCCCTTCTAAGCTCACACTTAAATGACATCTACTTTGGATTATTGCAGGATGTTGGTCGGTATACATCAAAGCTTTGTGAAACAGTGCCGACATTTCACAATGACCTTCCAATCTGATCTGCAGAGGTGGAAAGCAGCAGGAGCGAGCGACGCTGGCCGGGTGCTGAGGTGGAAACTGGGGATTTTCAACAGGGGTCGGTGAGCGTGAAAAAAACCTGAGGATCCTGGCTACCTGCTGCTTCTGGCAGCACCGCGGACAAAGAGAGGGCTCAACACTTTTTTTTTTTTTTCTTCCCTGTTTGATTGCAAACAATGAGGGGATTTGAAGCTGCTCACAACAGCCATGGCAACGGATTTTGAGTGCCAACCATCACGTGTTTTTTTTTTTAAAGAGTCGAAAATAACCATAAAACTGAAAATGCAAACACAAGGATGTGAGAGAGGTCGTTTTTAGGCACTGACTCTGGCTTTTTCTCGTAAAAGTCAAACACAGCAAAAAAAAAACAAACAAAAAAAAAAACAAGGGGGGCAAAACGCAAAATTGCTGCAAGGTTTCATACCTCTGGCATCAGCGGGCTTTTCATCAGTACAGACGAGCTGTTCCACCACAGGGTGACTTAGATATGGAAGGACACAGTTTGTGCTGGTCTCACATTCTCCTACATTTGGCACATGTACAGCTTTACTATTCGTTTGGTTTCTCTATCTACCACAGCCACATTCATTGAGGTTGCTACAGTTGTTGCGCTGATAGATAAGAACAGTACCATGAGGTGATATGTGTAATGCATGTACGACACATCTGAGAAAATATTTCCCTTTTGAAGATGCAAACTCTTTGATATTCTACAGAGTAAGAAAACACACAAAAATACAAACCGCTTTTGTGTATTTAGGTAGACGCTGCGGTACTGTGGAAGAGCTACATTAGGTCAAGCATGAGATGTAATAGATTCCTTCAGAAAGGCAGCTAACTGAACTAACACGTTGGTGCTCCTCCATTATAAAACTGGCATCCTGGAAGCACTGAATCATGGGATTACAATCCCAATCTGAGTAAAATCTGAAAGTAAGGCATGGATGTGTTTCCCCTCATGGAGTCCAACAATGTAGATACATCTTGTCAACTGTTAACTGTTTGCAGGCGGCAATGGCTTAAACCGGCAGTCAGACTTTTAATATTCTGAATCCAATAAATGCTTTTGTGTAGTCCTGGTCATTGTAGGTGAAGATAAATGGATTTCCATCACTGGGGCTTTCCAGCATCAACATGGCAGTAACACCAGTGATCAGCAATCAAGCGTGTCCTGGACATTGCTGTCCATCAATCTTCTCTTGGAAGGGAGGAGTCTTTGTTACTGGTTTCCCTCTCCTTTGTTGTTCAAAAGGTCAGAGCCACATCTGACCCATGAGGGGGTTTCCACCGTGTCCTTAGGCTTACTCCCAGGTCATCGGAGGTTGAGGGCCAGGGCCACTGTAAGGATGATGCCCATGAGCATCAGAAAAGGCAGCCAGGTTTTCAGAAAGCCTGCACAGCTGGAGAGAGGAGACAGGAAAACAAAGGTGAGGAAACAAGCATGTATGTGGTGACATGCAGAAAAAGACATTAAGGGAATAACTAATATTTTTTCATGAGCCCCCTCCCCTCCCATCCCAACCACAATCCTGATAATGACCTGCAGAAGATAAGGCACACAGCATCATCAACCGTGTTCTACCTGTACCTATGGCAACAATCAGAGTAGCACATCTTTTTTAAAAATATTTTTTGCTTAACCCTGCTGAGAGGTAAACAAGCAGCCAGTGTAGGAAACTAAAAGAAAAAAATTAACCAGAGCTTGTGACATGACACTATTGTGCACAACATGCCAGGCAGACACCGGACTGTGGATGTTAAAATTAGGGATGCAGGGACTAATTGATCAGACTTTTAAACATTGCTGCTCTCACTAGACTGTTAGGAGTACTATATTAATACAGAACACCAGTAAACTGTTGGCTCTAACATGTGACATGGTCACCTGCAGTAGTAGAGGGCACTATGCCCCTTTCTCTGTGATGGGAAGGTATAAATAAACATGCTGGAAGGTGATGACAGCTTCACAATCAGCACTAAAATGTTCTCAGTGGTTGCATGTTGGCTGTGTCTGAGTAATGTAGCAAATAACCGCTTGATCAGAGCGATGCCTAACAACAATTCTTGCAAGGAAAGGTTGATGGTGCTAGCAATGCTTACATTAGCCACACTCAGCACTTGTACTCATCTTGTTTGTGTGTGTCATTATGTATGGCACAAAGGGCTACACAGTTCTGTGGCATCTTTTTTGACTGCTTTGAGTATTTTCTTAGTTTAAGACTAGTCTGATTTAATGTCCTTCCATTTAACCAACTAGTAAAGCAGCCACAAGAAATATCCCCAGTTAAAATATGGCTAATGATTGAGGTTGTTCAGTATAAATAAGGATGGGAGATAACACTATACTGAACAAGCCTTCAACAAAAACAGGTAGTAAGACCACATTTTAAACTTGTATTTCATTCAGAACCTTGATGCTTGGTCTGCAGAATCTTCATGTTGCTCTCTTTAGTGTTAAAAACATATCAATACTTCCATTAAAATGCTGCTGTTCTGGGAGTGACTGCAACAGCTTCAGCTGTCTCATCCATTCCCTTTATTTTATGACAACTACTACAGCTCTGCTGGGATGTGTAGTCCTTTCTTGTAATACTACAATTTAAAGGCTTTCGGAAGTAATGTCCTACATACACTCTTATTACTTCCCAGGAATCAGGTCTCTCTCTCTCTCTTGTCCTGAGACTCAACAGGTTCAAGGCATACCTGTGAAATTATGTCCGATCCCCTGGGATCCCACTGAGAAACCTCATTCACAGGCTTCAGCCCTACTTCTTACGCAGGCTTTGAAGAACGCAGCTGTGGAGTATACGGCTTGAATGGTCTCACCTTCTAAGGTTCAAGCCAGCCTTCAGACATCTTGAGAATAAGGATTACAGTCACTAATACTAATGTGCATTACTGTGCAAAATTTCAAGCTACCCTATACCCATATAGTTTGCTAGGAATGTGGGAAATCAGTGCAGTGAGTTATTGAAATGTGTAAACATGTATGGAAATGGAGTCTATAAGGCAAAAAACAGAGTTTGTACAATTCTAACAAGCTTGAAAGTCAATATTTGGTCTGACCAAGTGCAGCTTTTGATCTAAACTGACTGGGTTAACTGAGCTGAGTATTAGCTGCTGTCAGTTAAGGTTGCTCTAGTTTCTCTCCTTTCTCTGCTCTCAGTTTCACTGTGTGTATCTCGTCCAATATCCACCCTAGCTATTTGAGTTAAGTGTCAGATACACATATCAGATTGGAACAGCCATAATTTCCTGTTGCGTTGGGTTAACCATGTTTATCCACTAAAATTGAGCACCACCTCAATCTTCTTATGATATAAATAAAACTCCACATCAAGCCAACAGTTTTCTGTCTTCTTCTTTCCATATCTCAGTTTTCCTAAAGACCGGACATGCTGAGCCTTCCTTACCTGACATGCTTTCCATGGATGAGAGCGAGGAGGCAGAGGTTGACCATGTTCCATGAGGTACTGTTTTCATATCGCATCAGATTCAGAGCCATGGCAACATGTGAGTGGCAGTTATCACAGCATAGGTTGTGCTTTGGAGAAGAAAACATTAGCGGGAATCATTCCCAGTGTTTCCACATCTGTGAAGTAAATAAAAGCCATTCCCACAAGACCATATGTTTACCATCCTGTGTTTATACTCCTCTGAAGCGTCATGCACAGCTGTGTCCCAGGCATTGGAGCCACTGGTGTAAACTTTGCTTACGTCAAGCATCCAGTATCTAGATTTAAAGGGGAAAGCAAACTTTATTGTTCTTACAGATGTAAAGAGACACGTTTTTAAATTAATGAAAAGTGTGCTCAATTAAGATGTTCATTTATTTACTTTGTTGGTCTTCCAAAAGCCATGTTGTCTTCCTGCAAAAGATGCAATATTTCTTTAAGTTACCTCGGCTAAAATAATTTTTAAAGTACTAAACAGAGACACCGCCATTAGGCCAAAACCTGTTCAGCAAACTATTTAACAGTACAAATGTAAGGCTGAGACTTTGAAGACATTCCAATTCATGAACAACCTGTTCTTCTTGATGTGATGAATATAATGGAAAGTGCACCTAAGACATTTTTTGGGCCTCCAAAAAGCTGGAATACGTAGTTTGAACAGTTTAACATCAATTTAGGAAATGGGTCTAACATCCTGTTAGGATTCACCATCATGTTTGTGTGTACCAATCAAAACAGATCCAAGCTGCATGCTGCAGCGCCTCTGTTACAAAGAATGGTTGACTTTCTGTCCTCCACAGTGAAGGACATTTAAAAACAACTTACCAAATCTGAATGTTCCCAGCACATAAGTATGATCACTTTGTTATGTGTTAATAATAAAAATATTTAAATTTTATATTCAAGGTCTGACAGACAATAGTGCGGCAAAATGAAGCTCCATTAAAGGCTCCATTATACCCGCCATGCAGCACCTGGCAAACAGCACTGCACGACAAAGAGAAAAACTATATGTCCCAGGTCAAAGATCAATTACTGCACCTTCATCTACTCATACTGTATATATACAGCTGCTTTCCATATAAATCCATATAAATATACAGCCAATCTATTCACTTCTGTTTTTACTTTTTAATATTATCTTAAAAATTGTCTCATGAACCTTGCAGCACCTCAGTCAGTACTCACTGAAACAAAGTAAGGCCCAGCGAAGTCCCGTATGACTCCAGTGGAAGTGCAGATTCCCATGTGACCAATGAACGGGAACAGCCATCTGAGTCAATCAAGGAAATTGAAGGGGAAAAAAACATTCAAAGTTACCATAAATACATAAGTCAACACAAACACACAAACATGTTTAAGAACTGGCCTAACAGTAAATAAAAGCGATAGTATGAGTTTCAAAGACAGCTGCGTTATGTGACATTAAAAGTTTTACTAACAGATACTATACTACAGGAAACACACTGACTATAGACACAAACTCATTTAAGGCTGACTTTAAGCCTATATATCCTATATGCTGTTACGATTACCATTTTGTTTACCTCGTATTAAATATCCAAATTTCTGCGTATTTTTATCTGCACGTATATAATTTCCCACTTTAAATCGTGCTCATTAAATTTAAACGTTCTTCATTTACAGCTGTAACTCAGACTTTTGTTACCAGTGAAGATAATCTGATGTAAGATGTTTCTGGAGGAAAGCAGCAACAGGAACGCACTGTACGGCTGCTAGCTAGCTAAGCTAGTGCTGTCACTTCATGCTGTTTCGACCGTTTGCCCGAAAGCTGAAACTCACGATAACACGGGGATCGGTGTCCACACGATACAGTAAGGATAGCGGCTCGCCTCCGGGTTAATTTTCTCCGAAGCTATGTGATAATTCTTCATGCTATCTTTTTCAATATCCGCCATCACCAGCTGTGGATTATGAACTTCATTTGGCCCACCGCGTCAAGGTAGCCGGATACCCAGGAAAAAAATACTTTTGGTTTCAAAATAAAATACTGCAGCGTATCTGCTTTCGTAAGCAGTATAAAAATTGTGTCATTATTAATATTAATGCTAAAGAAACCGATATTATTACTACATCTGTGAAAAGTAGTGACAGAAAAAAACGCAATCCGGATTTATAACATTTGCAATGTTTATTTTGAAAGGTAAAACCAGAAGTGCCTTCTCTTATTTGATATGACTTCACTGTTCTGGCTTCACTACCCTGTTGGGCTTCGTGACAGCAGCTGCTTCCGGGATACCTGTGACTGTCAAACCACTGGGACACGCACACACCTACGCACACGCATATAATTGCACAATCTCTGTCATACAGCACTGAAGGAAAACTGAAAATGCATTATATGTACAATAGTAGTAGTAACGATAATGTTATATTCTATTAAAAAATAATTAAAATAAGCAGTGTTTTTTGGACTAATACACAGCAAATGTTATATAAAAATGTCCTGGACACAAGATGATAAACTATATGTACTGCAAAATGGTATTTATATAGCACTTTCATGTTGTTACTGACCATTCAAAATGCTTCACAATGCAAGGCACATTCACACACAGGGTACAGCATGTACCCTATGTTGCATAAACACATAAATCACCAGTTAATTAGTATCTGGGCCCGATTATCCAGTGAGTATCCTGGCCATATGCCCAGGGGTCCATGTACAATTAAGGCCCCATCCATGAGGTAAATGAGAAAAAAACAAAACAAAAACAGAATTGTATTCTTTTAAGCATTAGACCTCGAAACCATATATGATCAAAATAAACACACACACACACACACACACACACACACACACACACACACACACACACACACACACACACACACACACACACACACACACACACACACTCTTCTGAACAGAGATCTCGGATGTCGTTCCAGAATCTGCTGGAGCCATTCTCCCAGTTTGGGGGTCACTGCCCCGAGTGTTCCGATTACCATGGAGACCATTGTTACCTCCACCTTCCACATCCTCTCTAGCTCTTCTCTGAGCCCTTGCTATTTCTCTTGTTCCTTCTTCTTGATGTTACTGTTGCTTGGTATTGCTACATTTATCACTACAGCCTTCTTCCTCTATTTACCCCCACTGGCCTGGTTATGGTGTTCCATGTATGCCCTGCCTGCTAGCATCTTGCACCCTGCTGTTATGTGCTGGATTGTTTCAGGGGCATCTCTGTACAGCCTGCACCTGGGGTCTTGCCTTGTGTGATAGACCCCAGCCTCTATCGATCTTGTGCTCAGAGCTTATTGCTGTGCTGCCATGATTAGTGCCCCTGTGCTGTCTTTCAGCTCAGCTTTGTCCAGCCATTGGCTTCTATCTGCCGGTTGTACATGCCGTGCAGAGGCCTGGCCTTCCATGATGGTTCCTGTTCTTTCTTGGGTTTCTGCTGCCTGAGGTATTCACTAAGCACATGATAATTTGTGGTCATTTGTGACCATCTTACTGATGTATTCATGGATCTTTGTTGCTTCATCCAGGATAGTGGTTCTGACACGCCTTCCTTTTGCTTAGCGTACAGTCTCAGGGTCCTGAATGCATGGTAAGGAGCTTTCTCGTCTTAATGTCAGTGGTTTCTGGCTCCTCCTTACGCCAACTTATTATCCAATTTATAGCAGGCTATCTGATGACCGGCAGGGCATAGGTGTTGATTGGCCAGATCTAGTTCTTCCCATTAAGCTGACTCCTCAGGACTTGCCTTACTCTCTGCAGGTACTTGGCGGGTGCAGCTTTCATAGTAGCTTGCCTGTGGGATCCCAAGGTACTTGTAGCTGTCCTCAGTGTCTGCAATGTTGCCTTCTGGTAGCGCAATCCCCTAAGTTCTGACTGCCCTCTCTCTCTTATTGTGTTGTACCTCATCAATTTCTAGTTGCAACAGCTGTTGCTTCTTACGGTTGTTGGAAAACAGAGCTACTAGTTATTTTGATGTCAGTTTGAATGTTGGGTGTCAAAGAATCCATAGGTCCCACATCATCATGTAACCCCTTTTACTGGGATTACATATGTAGTAGCATTCCAGCAGCTCCCGATTCTCCACTGATATGTGGGCACGAGATGGATGGATGGATAGATAGATAGATAGATAGATAGATAGATAGATAGATAGATAGATAGATAGATAGATAGATAGATAGATAGATAGATAGATAGATAGATAGATAGATAGATAGATTCTGTTTTAACTCCATTGGTGTTATTTTTATTGACAAAGAAATGCTTATTCTTTTTCAAAATAGATCAATCTCAAAAGTGCTTCTCCCAAGAAAAGCTCTCTGAGTTCTCCTTTATTACTGTGTCAACACTCATCCAGGAGGTACTGGCAAGAGGTGCTGAAAGGAGGAAAAGGAGGAGATTGAGGGAGGCAGATGTGTGTGTGTGTGTGTGAGCACACATGCACTCGGCCATGTGAAAACTTACATTATAGCAGTGGTTCTCAAATCCAGGCCTCATGGCCCAGTGTCCTGCAGGTTTTTGATGTGTCCCTGATCCAACACACCTGAATCAAATGGCTGAATTACCTCCTCAGTATGCAGTCAAGTTCTCCAGAGTCCTGCTAATGACTTCTATATTTGACTCAGGTGTGTTGAAGCAGAGACACATCTAAAACCTGCAGGACACTGGGCCACGAGGCCTGGATTTGAGAACCATTGCATTATAGTAAGGTTATAAAAAACATGAAGCTCTGGCTGCTTCGTTTTGCCTTAAATAGAAGGTAATTTAGAGCTTTCCGTGAAGTTGTATTGTGATGGTTACTTTTCTTTTTTCAGTAAGGTACAGTGCTCTCCATTTCAAACTAATCTATGTACATGTATGCCCACATCCCTGCATAATACCTCTGATTACTGAAGGCAGAAAAAAGCACTGCAGATAAGTAAACATGCTACAAACATACAGACACATGATCAACCATATGGTGAGACATTCATTCCAGCACATACACTTTCATACACGCACAGAGATTCAAACTATAGCCCAAATTAAAGGCAGTCATTTAAGCTGAGGAAGGCTGTTCCAGATTTCGGGTGCCATAACCTCAACCTTCCACTTGCTCTCAGCGTTTCCTTTCACTCACTGGTTAGATTTAGGCACTCGTCTAAATTCAGGATGAGATCATACTATAGGAGAAATACAGCCATGCATATTGAAACATGACAAGGTGCATTTGCAACAGAGTTGTCTAGCTGCCATAACCCTGTGCACCAATGCGTTCAGGCACACCTTGTGGGTGAATGCTCTTCTAGAAAGGTAAATAGCAAATGGGCCATGCCAGTCGTTCTTATAGAACTGCATTAATTGAGCTTTTGAAATGAGGCTGACATATTCTACTGTCTGTGGGGCGCCTGGGTGGCTTAGTGGTGAAGCCAGCGACCACATACATGTTGCGGTGCGGGCGGCGCGGGTTTGCGTCCCGGCCCGTCGCCAATTTGCCTGTGTGTCTTCCCCTGTATCTTTCCCCCATTTCCTGTCTCTCTCCACTATGATAAAAAAGCTGCTGTGGCCAAAAATGCAAAAAAAAAAAATTAAATATTATACAGTATGTGAAAAAACAGTAATAGTCAAACCTTTATTGCCCCACCTTCCACTTAGGGGAGAGAGATGTGAGAGGGTAAAAACAAGGCAATGATGATAATGATGACCCCACTGTATGTGAAGTAAACAGAGAAAAAAAATTACACTGAAAGCAAACTAAAAGCAGTGAGACAGTGAGATGATGCACCATGCCCAAAAGGTCATGAAGCTTCATCTATGTTTGTACCTGCACTATGTCTCTACTTTGCAGCTTTGGGGAATAAACACATTCGCTCACACTCTCAAAGACTTTGCCAACAAAACTTCCCAGTTTTGAGTTTGAGCAGCTCCGTCGTTATCATCCAAATTCAATCTCACCACAAGTGCTTTAATGGAACTTCTATCCTGTTTATTGCAAAAGGCCTCTATTTGTTTCCGTGCCAGCACACAGAGAACCCTCCAGCACTGTGGAGGTGGAGGGCTCCAGCTATTGAAGGAGTTATCTATGGCAACGGTAGAAATGGAAACAAAGATGAACCCAAGGGATCCACCAGGGCTCTCTGTACTCCATACTGGGTCCCATTAGATGTGACAGGTGATAAATTGTGCGAAGGGCAAAAACAAACTACTCAGCAAAAGCAGGCAGACGTTGATAAACGAAGGCACACTGGGCTCATGATCGGGGAGCTGAGGGAATTCTCCGGCAAAATGCCACCTCGATTTCTGGTTGAGCCATCCAACCCAATTAGGCCGGAAGATGGGCTGCTTTAGGGACTGCAGCTCGGTGACACGTTATCCTTTTCAGTCATAGGTTTGAAAAGTAAAATGTCAAGCGCCCGATAGTTTCCAGTTCAGCTCCCTGGACAGCGGTTACACATCCAAGAAATGAAATGAGGGTCTAATTCTGCACTTTTAGAAACATATTTACATTGTGAATTTATCAGAAAGGCTGAGGAAAAAAAAAAAAAAAGTAAAGAAGGTTAAAAGTTATCATTTTTACTGGCTAACAAGGCCCAATTAAAGACAGAGGGAAACACTCTGTTTGAAGCAGCACAGCACTTTCTCCTCATAACATCATGTCACTTTACAGCCACAAAAAATCAAAGTGCTTTTTTTCATTACACACTAATGAAATGTGCAGAGCTGTTGCTTAACAGAAAAAAGAACCATACAATGACACAAACATATTTCCCGCAATCAATCAGTCCATTGATTGTGTGTAATTTGCTAAAATTGGAATATTGATATCCTTCCTGACAGCACGCTGATGCTCAGATTTTTAGATCTGTGTGTTTTCCAGACTAAACTCCATCTGATCTTTGCTCACTGCAAACACTGTGTAACATCTAGTTTGCTGTGATCTGTCTGATTGCAGAATTACAGCACTGTAGCAGAGCATAGACTAAAATGATGAGGGTTGAAAAAAGTGTTTTGTTTACTTGTAAAAAGATTTTAGTATCAGCTGCACCAGCCGATCATGCATTCCAGTGTATTGTAATGCAAATATTACCCAAAGTCACAGTTTACACCGGACTAAATTAATTCACATTGCACTAAACAAATTGCATCTTATAGCAGGCTTACTGAAGAAGAGATGCTGATCTGCAGGCGGAGGAGCACGATTAAATGGCTCGTTTCTGTCCTGGGACCAGATAAGAGGCTGATTCTAGGCTAATAGTGCGTGTGTCAGATGCTTGCCCGAATCCTTGTCCGTACTGTTGACACAGATGTTGTCATTTTGGCAGTGTCAGCAGTGCAGATTCTTGGTGATGTAGAACTCCGGATTGCATTTGACACTGGTAAGCTTGTGTGAAGCTTCTCTTCATCAAATGTCAGCCCTTCCTCCTACTGAAGCAACCCTTCATCAACACATCTGCAAGGTGGTCGCTATTGGGGTCAATCTACCAGGGCAGACAAATCTCCAGTTCCCCTCTCCTGCAGAGTGGGGGTGGACCTGCCCTGAACACTGGGTCCCTTGCGGACAGCGCTTCACCCGGCAAGTGCGTCTCACCCAGAGCTACTTTAGTGCAAGTGCAGATCACACTGCCTTTACTGTAAGTGTCCTCGGGCTATGCTAAGATGCACTCTGTACTATACATGCATGGGAGACTGTGACAACGTTTGAGCGCATCATGTTTGCACACAACTAAAGTAAAGGTTTGGTTTCATGTAATGTTACTTCTTGTTTTTCTGTTGTCTGTAAATATTAGTCTGGACTTGAAAGTATAAAATATCAATACCAAATCATTTAAGGTCAAAACCTTACAAGGATGTTTCTGGTATTATCGCTTCTCTGATTCTCACCTTGTTAGAAGATATAGAAATAAAGAAATTGTCTTTTTTTTTTTTTATATAGTTCTTATAAATCAGCTGCATGCTATTAAACAATATGTTGTGCTTGGATTATCTAGAGTAGTGTCTGAGGCGTTAGATCCTCTTTTCATTGACAAAAATATGAGTGCAAACAACCGGTCACTGTGACAAAAACTGTTGCCTAGCAACTATTGCTAAGATAATTGCATTTTTTGTTGGCTCCGCCCCTGAAATTGTTAGTTACCTTATTTAGAACAGCTGTGCAAAGTTTCATGCTATTTTTTGCACCAATCACCTAGACTAATATAGATGTTGGCACTCACAGAGGGCTCAGCAGTGTTCATGCATCAAGATCAGTCCACTCATCTGGGAGGAGACAGGGCACATACAAGCATACATACATAGGCTGTGATCATCATAGTGTGATGATTATTTGACTTGATGATGTTATATTACAAAAAACATTTTTTTTGCATTATTAGTATTTGATGCATAAGTATCCACCACTGACACTGCATGAAGATTAGGCTGAGTTAGTGACAGGCTAGACTTTATAGGCATGTGGTGCATTTTAACTCTTGTGGATTTGTTTCTACCCTGGAAGCAGCACTTATTTTGTGTTTCTGTCAAATTTGGCATGACATGTAATACTGTAGCTGATTTTATTATTTTATCAAGGCTCTATCAGAGTAGTTCTTAGACAATTGCATTAAAGAACGGCTGTTAAAAACAGTCATTATGAGACTTGAGATTTATGACAAAAGGTTGAAGGTCACTGTTAAAAATATCCTAAAAGCAAATCTGAGTGAAATGTTTGTTTTTTCAGGAGAAACTTGCTTCAGCTGTGGCTAGTTTTTGTGCCACCGGTTTCAGAAAATAGTTGTTTAACATTTGAACAGCAAAGAGAGTTGCTCGTGTTACCTGTTAGAACTAAAACATGACAAAATGCAGAAATTGAGAAGCAGTTGGCAATGCACGCACAATGTGTTTTGAGGCTGAACAGGCCAAGCCGGCTGTGGAGAGATATGAACTTGATTGATTAAAAGCGGACAGTTGAATTATGATAGTTCTGCTGAGCTGCAGAATTTTTCATTTTGCCCTGAGGCTGAAGAGCACTTTGATATTTTGTGCAACCTAAAAATGTTGCCAATATGTAATGAAAAAAAAATAAATAAATAAAAAATCTGGAAACTTTTTTCTCTTTATTTAAGTTTGTAGCAGATACCTGAGTCAGCCCACGCTATACAGTGGAGTGCTAAGTTAGGCTTCAGTAGTGAGCTGTAGTCATACACAGTACAGTAAGACTTCTTTTTTTTTTTTCAAGAAAGTTAGTTTGTGTTTTTGTCCACTAGATGTCACAGTGTTCTAGTTTTACAGTGCTCTCCTTTTTTCACAGTAATCCACCTCTGCTTCTGACTCTTGATTCCATTCATAGGCTCAGTTATACATTATGTAACTTTACATTAATCTATAACCCAAAATATGGATTTGTGCAGTTTGTCTATGCTTTCAGGTTAGTGTGAGGTCCCTAACAATGCATTTTAAATGCTTTTTAATAAAATAAAAGTAGCTAAAAATGTATTTTATCATTAAAGCAACAAAGAAACTGATGGAACTAACACAACCAAGACAGGTTGAGGGAATGATATTTTGAGATGCAGTGCCTTTTTTTAAATTGAGGTGTAAAAAGAAAGAAAGATCCCAAAAAGTAAACTTTAAAATGAAACAGAACCAAAATCTGACAACTAAAAGAGCAAAATTAGAACATTAAAAAAAAAAAGTAGGAAGTGGCAGTAAGTTACTAAATGAGTGTGGTTAGCAAGAGGAAGTGTGCAAATATTTGTGTGAGAGATGAACAGTCAGAAGGAGGGAGTGGCAGAGTGAAAACATTATGGTCTGTATGTATTTCTATCAGCAGCTTTATGTCTAGAAAGAGAAACGTCACAGTTTTAAACTGTTACAGGTTACTGCTGATGTAACTGTAGCATGAGTGTGAGTAAATAAACTTATACAGAGACTGGCATGTTAGATGAAAGATTAAAACACGAGTACAGATGCTCAGCTCTACTTCTGTAAATGACTAACCATCTAACCACCACTTAGATGCTGGTATTGCGTTGACTGTATATTTTGATGAATTAGATGAAACGTAGCCATGATGATAACGGCCCACCATGCAAAGCTCTCTAACTGATGAGCTGCTCTCTGTATGGATGTGTGTGCTTAGCTCAAAAACAAGTCTTTAGATCTACTTCACACTTGGTGGGCGTATTGCTGAGGACTTAAGTGAATACAGTGTTAGGTTTGAAGCAGCTTGAAACAGTGATCCTATCCTGCAGATTAAAGGTGATTTTCTGTTCCTCGTTCAAACTGATCAAAACAGTTTTGTGCACAGGGGGTCAAAGCTTTTAGGGGGTCTCAAAATGGGACAAACCCTACCTTATAGGAATGTGTCAAAATGTGACCAGAGCCCACCACACCTCCAAGTCAGTCTCTGCGTGTATGCAAGTGGATTTGGTAGGTCGTTATAAACTCAATTACAGCCCAATAGAAAGTTGTTTTTGGACACCATCTATCTGGTGTGCTAGGCTGCCTATTGTCTATGGTTCTCTGGGGCTCCCTAGGGCCTCCCTCCTTCCTCTTCTTAGGTGTGCACGCAGGTGCCATCCTCAGGTCTTAGGTGCTCCAGGTCTCCTGGCCTTTCTCTGTTGGCCTCTGGCTCCCAGGGGGCTGTTTTTGGGGCTTCTCACCCTCATTTCGCAATTGATGACGGGCTTGTCTTTTCTCCAACCTTCTCCCCTTCTCTCTGTCTTTTACTCACTACCTGTCACTTCTAGTATTGCTATATTGCACGTGCGCACGTGAATAATTATAAAAATGAATACATAAAAGAAAATCACTAACAAGAGGAGCCTATAGAGAGGTTATAGAGCTCATCTTGGAAAAGCAATTGTGTTTGTCAAAACAGTGCATTCAGATCATATTTCTGATTGCAAAAGCTGCCAGACAGGACAGGTTATTTGGAAAAAAAACAACAAAAAAGAAAAGAAATCCAGCCGATGTCAGAAAATTAAGAACACGACCCAGTTTCCGGTATTGGTTTTCAAAATAGAACGGAAAGTAACATTCAATAAGTTTAATAACCACCCCAGGCACATAACACTGAGAGAAAGAACCCTGAAACCCATGCAGGGCAAAGATGGTGACAGAATAACTTCCAGAGGGAAAAAAGGTCTTTAAAATCTTATTATAGGGCAAGTCAGCAAATCTTCCAATTTCAAGCACCAATGATCAGATTCGCTTTTATTTATCAGATTCGCTCTTCCGGAAACGTGTGCAGCAGCTCGATGATTGCTTCAGCTGAGAGATTCAAGCTGTTGGACGTCTTGTGGGAGGAGGAGGAGGAAGAGGTCATTTCACCGGCGGACACCGAAGGACAGAGGCTCGCAGGTGAGACATCGCTCACTTATGACTTCATGGGTATTTGAACCGTAAACAGTTCGCTAATGTGATGCACACAGAGAGGAATTAGGCGCAGCTTTGCGTTCAGCTTGTAGTCGAACTTTTCTGAACTGCTTTGGGGGGGTTTGGTTCCCCGGAGCTTCCCGGTAGCATACACAGGATAATCCGGTAAATCGGCACCACTTCAGCGAGTGAGGTCGGGTGGATACTGGACATTCAACAGGCTGTAGCATGCTTTTTTTTTCTAAGGTGGAGTGGGGTGTTGAGGTTTTATCAGTGTCGAGTTCCTGCTGCACAGTAGACTACTACTGCAAATAAATGTACAACACGTTAAAGAAAGTCCTTCATTTGCTGAAGGGCCTGCTAAGCCCTGCAGTAACACCCGTTTAGTGACCACAGGTTGCTGGTTTGAGTCCCTCTTAAAGTGCAGTTGTGCTAAAATCTGTCTGCCAGGAAAATGATTGGCTGTATTTAAAATCTGGTAAATAACTTGTTGGCCTGTAATCTGTCAAACATGTCTGATGAATGATAAATGCATTCCAAGCCAGAAACAAGATTTCTGTCACAAGGTAGAAGCTGCAGTCACTTTTTGGCAAAGTGATGAATAAAACAACTGTCACTGACATGAAAAATGTATTTTTCCAGAGAGAGGTGACCAAGAGGGCAGAAGAAATTGCAACAAATATAAAATCACAGTTGTATAACGATCTTTGAAGTGACCAAAAAGGACTGGATTAATTATAATGTACGTAGGTACAATAACACACCTGAGTAGGTGGCGCTCAGTGAACACCTTGATCACACTGCACCCCAAAGTGTACAGAGTGAGACAAAGGCAGCTGCAACCATTCATAATCTTTCCACGGGTTCCCCTCCCCAAACCTTTTACAACTTCTACTCCTGCAGGCTCTGCAGGAATCAAGATCTGCACTCTCCCTCTGAACCCATCGGACAAAAACTGCCTTGCTGGGGTTTTTTTTTTTTTTGGTGTGTCACAATACTATACAGTGCCCTCACAGTAGTTGCAGTAAAAGCAAGATAATCATAATCAACAGGTCAAAGTAATATTCACTGAAGCAAAATGTCTTCACTAAAGGCCTCACCCTCTGGTTTACGTTTATATATACCCATCTCTTGAGTGGAAAATTAATGCACACACATACACACGCCAATCTTAATGATTGGCGTGTGTATGTGTGTGCATTAATTTTAAAGGACATAATGGCTGTTTTTTACCTCACCAAAACACCTCAGCATAGATATATAGTTGTGTTATTTATGTTAGCTTAAGCAGGGAAGGGAGAGCGTCTCGGTTCCCATCTTAAAGTCACAAAACTGCTCTGACAGGTAAAGTGGAACTGAACAGAAATTTGGACTTTAGGGCACGAGTTAAAGGCAGGCTGCATGTTTTTACAAGCACAGGGACTGTGTGTTACCGCTATAGTGTAGTGGTTATAACATTTGCCTAACATGCATATGCAAATCCCTGGGAGGGTTGCATCAGGAAGGGCATCCAGCAAAAAAAAAAATAAAAAAAATCTGTGCTCTGCTTTGCATCTAATCAGGCAGCCCCCCCCCACCCCCTCTTATTCACAACTCCCTTTCAGCTACAGTTGGTGGTTTAGATGAGCCAAAACATCCCCACTAAGGTTGGGAAAACAGCAGACTGGGCCTTGGATTTGCATCTCTTCTCAGCTGAAATGTTCTGTATGGATAATTATAAAATACTTGACATATGTGTGCTGCTGTGGATCCTGAGAAAAAGCAACCATCCCCAAAGCTCTCTTCACCCAGCCACAGCCAGTGTATATTGCTATAGTTGGAGCATAATGTGACCTGAAATCAAGATGTTCATTTTTGTGTTTTAACTCTTAAAAAAATGTCTCTACAGGAGCTGCCCAGTGTGCATCCGTCAGCTGCTGATAATCATGGCGAGCACTGTGATGGAGAGAATCAGCCGAGTGTTCATCAGCCTGCAGCAGATCCGGCAGCTTCCCCGAATGCTGACTGAGGCTGCGCCCTCCATGCCCGGCACTCTCAGAGACACTGAGGTTCCCTCCTACTTCAGGGAGCGCTACGTCTGCGCCGGCTACCGGCCGCTCAACCAAAACTGGCGCTACTACTTCCTGTCCTTGTTCCAGCGCCACAATGAGACCCTCAACATCTGGACTCACCTGCTGGCATTTTTAGTGTTGCTGATCAAATTGCGCCAGCTCGCCGAAACGGTGGACTTTGCCGAGGACCGCCATTCGTGGCCCCTGCTCATCCTCATCCTGTCCTCTCTGACCTACTCTGCGTTCAGTGTAGCTGCTCATTTACTGGGGGGGAAGTCTGAGCTGTGCCATTATTGTTTCTACTTTCTGGACTATGTAGGGGTAGCGCAGTACCAGTACGGCAGTGCTGTAGTCCATTTTTACTACGCCGTGGATGAAAGCTTGCATGCACTGGTGAGTGGAATCTTCATGCCCACTGCCACTGTCCTCAGCTGCCTTTCGTGCCTGGGATGCTGCTACGGCAAATACTGCAACCACACTCTACCGACGTGGGTGCGTAAGGTGTGCCAGGTGGTGCCCTCAGCGCTCGCCTATACCTGGGACATTAGTCCAGTGGCCAAGAGACTCTTCTTGTGGTCCAGCAATGATCCAGCCATTATCTACCACTTTGGCCAGGTGGCTTTCTTTCTCAGCTGTGCCTTCTTCTTCACCTGCCCTCTGCTGGAGCGCTGTTTCCCTGGACGGTGCGATTTTGTGGGACAGAGTCATCAAATATTCCATGTTTTCTTATCCTGCTGCACCCTGTGTCAGGTCCGTGCCTCCTACCTGGACTTTGTGGGCCGCAGGAAGTTGTACACAAGTCTGCGTGGAAGTGGTGATGCTGCTATGTTTGTGGGGCTGTATGTGGTCACTTTGATTGTATGTGTAGTAATTGCTGCCTTAATGCTGAGGAAAGTGAAACAAGTGCTGGACTTCCAGTCAAAGTCCAAATAATAGAGTACGTGGCGTTTATAGAAAGGGATTATTTTTGCTGCATTCCTTTTATTTTTAGAATAACACTGAATTTTCATGTATTAACAAAGTCTGGTGCTCTATTTGAAAGAGTAAGATTCTTACAGTTTAGGAAGATTATTAAAAAAGAAATCACTGCCTACATGTTATTCTATCCATTTACAGTCATTTAAGTAGATGGCATATGCTTGGATTTGTTAAATTGCCATGTTGGTGGGATGGTTTAGTAGTGAAGTGAAGGGTCTTTATTTTTGATGTGTTGAAAGTGCCTGACTGGTTTTCAGAGAGTGGCCATATTTTATTGAGTGGATCTTTCCTGTGGTAGATTTGGTGGCCTCTCTCGAATAAGCTGAAGAAAACTGATTATTTTATTAATTTTTTTTCAAATGACAGCTGTAGATATTGTTTAAAGGTGACTGCTAAAAAGTTTACTACACAATTGACTTTCAGACATTACAATAAAACAAAAAAAAAATCATATTGCATATAAAAATATATGATGCAATATATATATATATATATATATATATATATATATATATATATATATATATATATATATATATATATATTAGTTTTGCAGTTATAATCACTGTTATTACAGTGTAATAAAGCTGCAGCCTATCAGACCTTCATCACTGTGCTTTGGGAGGCATTTTTTTCAGTTCAGCTATCAGTGTTCAGCTATCAGTGTTCAGCTATCAGTGTTCCTGAATGTCATCAAATATTAGCAGAGTGTGCAGAGTCCTGAGACGCAGACGGTTCATACATGTAGGTTTGAAAGCTTTGAGGAAACACTGTGGAATGTTTTCTGTTGTCAGTCTGAGATTTAAACCTTATTTTTTGTTGTTGTGCCGCCACAAGTTTGATTTCATAGCACTTTGAACTCATTTAATGTGTCGTATTATATGTATTTACGAAAGCTGGATTATTTTTTAATGAGGAATTTAATATATAATGAAAGTCTTAAGTTTGTTTAATATTTGTTATTGTAGGGTATACACCTGTGTTCTTCAGGTGTATATGCTTACTGCAATCACTGCATTGTATCTTACTGGCAAACATGTTTGTGCCTTTTGAATTTAAAAAAAAAAAAAAAGAGTATGAATGTCACATAAGCATGAAGCTAAATGTAGCGAGGTGGGTTACGGTTGTGGGACATGATAATGCTTCTGACCAAGATGTAAACCAGTGGGATTAGTCAAATAAGCAGTTCTAGAGGCAGAAATGGTCTTGTTTTGTTAAAGGCTCTCTGTAACAATGTGAAACATCTGTCACGTATTAAAACCTTTCTCTACTCAGTGTGTGAATTTGTAACAAAAAAAAATAGTGTCTTCAGGCATGAACCACTCCGCATATTCAAACATCGTCTCGCTCTCCAGGGCCTCGCCACAATACCCCTCCTCTGGTTTTTGACAGTGCCAACAGAGCAAGCTTACGCTGACTTAGAAAAGAAATTTAACAAATGCCAGCTTTAACAAACTGGCTCTTTGTACAAGCACAGTAGCCGTAACACTGCTTTTTTTTTTAATGAGGGCGTTAGGTAATGTGCTTCTGGGGCACAGGGCCATAGTAATCTTGCCCCAGCTCGAAATATTAACAATGACCAATACAAAATTGCTCAGCCGAGGAGTGAGCAAGGAACCTTCCTGCTGTGGTGGTGACGTACGGCTGCACCGTCATGCCGACTGCTTTGGCAGACCCTTTGCAAAGATCTGCCACATTTAGAGCTCAGCAGCAGCTTGTTCCTTACATCAGCCCAACAAGCTGCTGTGTTTGTGTAAAACATGCCAGCGGTGGATGGGAGCAGGTGAAAAGATGGCTTTTGCACATGATTAACAGGTGATGTGAGAATGGACTCTGACTGGCTTTTTACTAGCAAATGTTTTGTGTGAAAAGTAACGAGCAACACTCGGAAAACATTATCTTTCACTTCATCTGCATTGTTTCCACCGCGGCACCGCCTCTTTGCTGTCGGCACAAATGTTTAAAATTGTTCCTGTTGTAACTACAAGTGATATATCCTAAATTCATTTCACAGTTTTGGCAACAGCCCTGTGACATCTGTCTTTTTTCCTTATCTAGTGACAGAGAATGACAACCGTGGCTGCTGACTGTCACTAGGATCACTATGAAGAAGTGATTACTGTGTTCAAAGTTAATAACTAAAGACTTATTTGAATGATAGTGTTTTTTGACTTGGGGTGAAGACAGTGACAGCTATTTTTAGTAAATCTATCAGCACTGGAGCCAGCAGTCAGCGCTCTGGTGCGGCGCCCGCTTCGCTTTTTTTTTTTTTTTAAATTTTAAATAAAATGTAGGAAAGTGTGCCTACACTGTTGTTCCCTGTCAGCCCTGCAAATGCAAACACGCAACCACTTTAAGCATCAACTCTATTAGAATGAATAAAAAGCTAGTAAGACAACTTCCTGTTTACCAATTAATTTATTATTTTGAAATTAACTTTGTAAAAATACCTAAAACTAGATTAGTGCAGTTTCACTAACTATAATTAGCAACTTAGCACTGTAATTAGCAAAATCATTTCTGAGTGTCAGTTGCCTAACACTTTCTGGAGATTCATGTGTTCAACATTGGCCAAACATGTGGCATCATCGCATGTCTGGAAATATTACTGATCCCTGTGTCAAATTTCCTTGCTCCTGCGTTCCCTGTTCAAATATGTAACTGAGAATATGAAGCTGCGGGTGGATGTGTGAGTTGGTGATTTATTTTACTGGTGTTTGGAAAAGAAAAGAAAACAAAGAAAAATAATGAAGGAAAAAACTACAGCTACCTTGAAAGAAAATGGTCCTGTGTGTTCATGCAGGCGCTCTAATCCTTCTTAAGAAAGATATTCATGTAAAAAGGATGAAAAATCTGAGTGCTCGTTTTCTAAAGACTTCTCAGTGGTTAATTGGTCTCCTTATGTTCTTCTTGGCAGGGCCTCAGCTCTTATTTACATCCTGGACGAAAATGCTTGGCGGTGAGATGCTGTACATATGTATTGGTAATTAGTTCAGACAAGTAGCACAAATTAAATCTGTCCCTTATTGTACCATAGATAAACAGCACGGGCCTGTAGCAGAGATAGGAATCTGTGTAAGGGATTCGTGTGCCAGACAGAGCCAGCCAGAGAAAAAGATGTTAGTGGTGGCAGCTGTTGCAGTCAGCGTAGGAAATCGAGGATTTTTTTTCCACACATTCTTGATTGCCAGTAACAGTAAACATGCATGATCACGGCAGTTGTTCAGGTAACAAAAGGTTGAAGGGTCAAAGCTGCTCAAGAGCACATTTTGTGCTGGGTTCTCGCCTCACCCAGCCCTTGGATGGGTGATGGGACTTGGATGTGAATGGGAGTAATGAACCTCCTGCACTGGCTGAATGGGAGGGTTTGGCATCTATATCTTGAGCCAGCCAGAGCGTCCCGCTCACATGAATAGTATGCTGTCTGTTGGGCTGTATTTTTTTATTGTAACAAGAACAAGATGTTTGACTGAGATTATAACTTTTGCAGGACATAATATTGTAATATGCCTTTAAAGCTGGCTGAGCTGCTTTAAACTTAAAGGTTTCTTTTAGCCACATTGGTTGAAGGCCAGTTTTAGGGCATGACTGGGTAGCTAATGCAAAACGTTTCTCCGGTGTGGGAACTGCAATTGGCAGGCAGTGAACATGCCAGCTTTCAGCCAATGACAGAGTTTAGATGTAAAAAACAAATCTTTTTTTTCCAACAATTGCCTTGGCAACAGCCAAGTAGGTGATTAAACTCCACGCAGTTTCTTTGAGCACTTAGTGGAAGGCAAGGAATTCAGGGTTCAAACTGTGGTAAATAATTAAAGCGAACACACCGTTCTCTCCCATGTGAATCAGCAGTGGTGGAAAGGGCCCGCTTGTGTTCAGTTCATGCTCAGATTTGTTTTTGTTCGCAACATCCTCAAGTTTGAAGTACCATCTTCTTCTTAGAATATGAAGTACACACAGCAGCACTGTACTGTTAATCTGCTATACCGGCAGATTAAAATACTTGCAGTATTTTAACTTGGTATAGTTCTGTCATACAATAGTAAATATACCGTACGCTGTTTGAATAACACAGTATTAACAACTAGAAAAAGCATTTCCTGAAGAAAATGCACTGTGAATGCTGGAAGCTGAAAGATTGCAGCTGAAAAGGCAAGAAATGCTTCAAGAGCTGAAACTTTATTTGCTGAATGAGCTTCAACAGCTGAACAGCTGGATAGCTGAAAGGCTTGGCTTTATTTTAAAGCCTAAATGGTGTCTCTAGCTGAAATGCCAGGAAATGCTCCAAAGAGCTTAAATCTGGCTGAAAGAGTTTAAGCTGGTGAATGAATGCTCAATGGAAAATTTTTTAAGTGTGGGATAAAGTGGGACTTGAACCTGCCCTGTTTGCTTCTTGTGCATTGATAGTCCCCTTTTCTACCACTGAGCCAACAGTAGTGTCACACAAGCAGTGAGGTTTGCAAGCATACATATTGGAGAGCTCTGCCAAGCTGCATGCTTGTAAATGCGCCAATTGAAAACACCTGTGCACTGCTTAGCTGCTGAGATGCATGCACTCTGTCAAATTTGCCTCGGCGCACCTGTCAAATAACTGCTTCTAAATCAAAAACCGTAGCTCCTATCAAAATCACCTTTGAACTGTGAGCGTCACAAGGACCTGCTCTAAACAGTGGTGTAATTTTTATTTTCCTGGGCTCAAAAGTGTGGCCATGGGAGCAGTTTAAAAAAGGTGCTCATTTCTGCTTTGGAGAAAATCAGCTCTCTAAAATTACTATGGAGGTTAATGAAGGAGTTGGAAGGTACTCCCTCTGTTTGAACGCTTACAGTTTAAAAAGTGTACATTTGACAGGGTTTAGAGACACATTGTTTGAAAGTAGAGACGCAGCTCTACATTTTGAGCATAAAATGATGGCTGTAGCGCAAAGAATGTGGACACAGTGGCAGTTTAGAAATAAATTTTCCACCTGAAAGTTTTGAAGTCTCCCACTCTACTAATCAGGCTCCCACTCTAGCAAACGCAATACACAACCATTATGAACTCTGAAACGGCTGAAAAAACACCTTAAACTTAAACGCTCACCGTGCTTAAACCGTAAAAGATTTTGAAACACCAAGTAATAGCTGAATAGCTGAAAGACTTGGCTTCATTTTAAAGCTTAAATGGTTTTTCTAGCTGAAAGTATGCTGAAGTTATTAGCTTTTAAATCCTGAAAGGATTTGAAAAGGATTTGAAACTTCCCCATTCATTTTGAATGGCAAAAATGAAGATTATAAAAAGTTCAATATCTTAAAAAGTATAAAGGTTACAAAAAAGAAAAGTAATAGCACAAATCTCCAGAAGAGGCTGAACGTTTTGATACCAGAACGGTGTCTGTAGCCCAAACACTGCTTGAGTTTTTAGCGACCAAAAGTTTTTGGAGTACAAGAACAATACTGTGAATGCTTTGCAGCATTCACAGTAATGAATGCTTTGCAGCATTCACAGTAATGAATGCTTTGCAGCATTCACAGTAATTAGAAAGTATTTATTTTGATTTGTGGCTACATTTTATATCATTTTAATGCGAATGAGACATTTAAATACATCTGCTATTGAAAAAATATCTGTTCTTGTAGTCTGTTGGTTTAACTGTTTCCTACAGGCTACCTGCAGCAGAAAAAAAACATGCATGTGAAAAAAAATCATATTAATTGATGGATTAACAGATATAGATAGAACAAAATACAACATACCAGCTGGCTCCTATTCAGTTTAATTCGATTCAATTTAATTTATATAGTGCCAATTCACAATAAGTGCAAGGTAAAGGTTACAATGTTAGGCATTCCCCTATGGGCAAGCATCTGGGGACAGTGAGAAGGAAGAACTCCCTTATAACAGGAAGAAACCTCCATCTGAACGAATGGTCAGCTATTTACTGTGACTGGTCGGGGCGGGGTATAGAAAGAGAAGAGAAAAAAAGGAGAGCACAGAGAGAGCTAGTGCTCATGAGCTCTCCCTCATTTGCATTAAAATATTAGCTGAAGAACAAGATGTGAGGTGCTGTTTGTTCAAACACCTCACAGCAACACATTATGTGAAGCACACTGACATATCAGGAGCTTATATACACTTCCAGAGCAAATGTGCCAGAAAACAGGATTTTAATAAATTTACACAAGGCTGAGGCAAAAGAGATGCACCCACCTGCCAACTGTCTTAATCCCCAGGCCCTTCCTTGTTACTGTTCAATTAGCACCCCCACCCTCCAACCTAAAGAATACTAAATGAAAACACTGTGGTTAATAACTACTCCCTTATAAGCTTAAGCTATCTCCCTTTACTGCCAAGAGAATGTTGATTTCAGAGTGTATCTCAGCCAACCAAAGCCTGTGGCTACGGTCTAGACCTAATGACACACAGTCTGTACTTTTAGGAGAAGCTACCAACACTTTAAACAACACAATTTATTCAACAACAATAAAGCTAGGAAACACATACTTTAAATGCATATTCTTTATTTTATCCTCGCAAAAGCTAATGGAAAATGACTTCAATTTGGTTCCAGGTTCTGATTCTGGAATAGTGTCTGGATTACCTATAGTGGAATAATAATAACACCTTTGGTCTGCATCAGCCCAAAGGTGTTTTTTTTTTAAAAACAGGCATAAGTTACATGAGTTACTGGTCTGTTATTTGGCTGGGTGCTCTGACTGGTTACCTGGTAGCCTCAGAGTCATGAAATGACCATTTATCTACAAAATCTAACCTTAAGTTAAACACCCAGTGGTTACAGTAGAAAATGAAAAGGAAAAATAGGTGGTGCCAGTACAGCCTACTCAGGAAAATCAGCCTAACAGTTTCCTGTCTCCAGCTTTATTCTTAAAGGACAGATATGAGTTTGGTATATTTGAGCCGCTCGGGCCTACTCTTTCAAAATATCCTTAAATGAATGATTTTTCATGCATTTTTATTTTCTTTATCTTTGTCTTTGTTGGCAGTTAATCTAATTAATGTATCCAGTTCTTTCAGTTCACCTGCCTTTTATGAAAACCTCTTCTCGCTGTTATAAACCCGTCTGTTCTGCTCTCTCCATGTTATAGGCTTAGGGTTTGAACCTATGGTGATGACTTAGAGGTCAGAGGGTTACTCCAGCATCTTTTTGTTTGTTTCATGGAGGAACATTGCATAAGGATACAGCTTATGCTGTAGATCAAGTGCTGATTGCCACGTGTATGTTCAGAATATGAACTGAACTGATATGTAAACATGTGGTCATCTAGGTCTGGGAATTTTATTGCGCATTCATTGTCCTTGGACAGGACAAACTTTCAAAATTCATTGATGCAAAATGAAATATTACCTTACTTCTATCTATTGTAACCAATGCACTTGTCTGTAATTCCAACCTATATATGACTCTGCACACAGTTAGATAACCTTTGTGACTCTGAAGAAAGAGTTCCAAAGTCTGAAAACATAACCTGTCCAGTGATGTCATCATTATCTCTATAGCTCTATAGCTTGCATATAAACTCAGTGACTTTTAAACATTCACGATTACAATTTAGTTTTTTCTTCCATGTCTTCATTTTTTTTTTTTCATTTTCCTAACAGTGACTTTTATTTTATTATATATAATTCCTCCTCTGGTCTGACATTCAATTCATTGCTGTTCACTGTATTATTGCAAAGGTTATCACATTGCATATGTGAACCTTTGTGTGGCATTAAATATTTTTGTATTGCTCAGTGAAATTTCAAACACTATTCATTCATGTGTCATCTGTGTGTCGTGTTGCTCGCAGATTGATGTAGCTGTAGACCAAAAATATCGTTCTGCTGCCCCCAAGTGTTCATGAAGGTACATTTGAAATAAACAGATTTGCAGAAAGGTTGTTATTACTTTCTCTTATCATACGCAGGTAACATATACTGTATGCCAATAAACCAAATGTATATAATACAATAATGAAGATCCCACCAAATATTGACCCTCCTAGCTGTAGTTACTGTGGGAGTTATTTATTTAAAAAAACAAAAAAACAAATGTAATGTGATTACTGGTCCTGGCTCAGTTACTTGTTTAAAACCCTGAATCAGCTAAATAATGGCACTATTGGCACCGCTCCCACATCCCTCCTTTCTGACTAATAATAAACAGGGCCGCCCTGTTTCAGTTGTGCTAATTTCATCACTGCTCATTAAAATGAATAAGGCTTAAATGCCCATAGAATTAAAATGAGCAGTAATATACAGTGGCTGCTGAGCGTAGTGTTAAAAAAACAAAAAATGTAGATGATTATGATGTGGATCATTACTATCTGTGGATAGTCCAGTTGTTTTCCAGATCTGGACACTGACAGACTGGATCCCTTTGGTAGGTATGTGCTGTGTTGCAGACCCTCACTGCAAAGATTTCTTTGGAAAGAGAACCAGGAAATAACATGTTCCTGTGTGTGGTAAATCGTTATTAATACATCAGCCCATCATTTTGGTAAAGGGCTGACATAGAATATCAGTAACTATTGGATGAGTTTTTATTTGATAAAGATGAGGACAATAAGGCTTACTGAATCTGGGAAATCAATTAATCTTTCTTATTACCAGTAATAATAAGTAGGAAGTTCAAATACTAAATTAATACTGACACGATCAGGCTGGTTTGTTTTGGTATTAATTCTTACCAAGTCCAGGATGGCCCTTCGGGGTGGAGCCGAGTTTCCGGCTCTTCAGCCAGTTCACTCATGTTCCATCAATTTTAATAATAACTATTATAAGTAATAGCAGTATAAAAGGACCAGCCCCTGTACTCAGTCTCCTGAGCATGGGAAACAGGTTCTTCCACAGCTCTTTGCTGAACTCACTTCTTTGTTGTGCTTTCTTCTCTCCTTGTTTCCAGTGGCTTCCTGCTGACTGAAAGAGTGAATCCCTTACCTCCATATCTAACCTGTTCCCCATCTGCTGGTCATTTGATGTAAAGCATTCCTGCTGTTACATTACATGTGGGCTGGCGGATCTTTTAACATAAGCATTCACAAACATTCACAAATATAGATCACATCATATGAGTACTTACCTGAGCTGGATATTGATGCTGTTGAAGCCCCTGGTGCAGCGGTATCAAAGGTGGCAGATGGAGGCATCTGTGGAGCAGTTATCTTGCATTTCATGAGAACATGCCATCCTCGGTCATCCTCAGCTTTCAGAGGGCTGTGGACTCAGCAATGCTGTCAGCGTCATCACACTCACAGACTCTAAACTTGTCGTATGTTCTCTGAGGCGACGGATTAGGTTGTCAGCTAAGAGTTTGTCAGGGTTGGTTTGTAAATTTGAGATCTTGCACTGAACTGTGTGGTTGGGTATCTTCGTGACGGGTATGATTTTTGATCCTGACACACGTTCCACTGTGGCCTGGCGAAAAGAGCTTAACACCTTTGACATTTCCTTGATTTTGGCATTTTCATGTGAACTGAGTGGGAGAAGGTCTGTGTGAAGAGAAGCTAGGGCTGCACCCACAGCTTCACGCTGTTTAAAAGAGGCGATGTAACATTAAAAGGGTGCTATTCCATCTGGTTTCTACTTCTATTAGTAATTTGTGTTTTGGCCTGCATAACGGTCCTTTTGTTGTAGTGCTGCTTCAGAAGTTTCTTACAGTCTTCCTTAATTTTTCACATAGGTCTGCAAGGACACTGTACGTGCAAGCATACGCGCATTTGTGAACGCGTTGTGCTGCACCTGTGCACGCATATCTATATTTATCTATCTTCCATGTGATTGAGTTCAGCAGATGTATATTATTTTTTACTGTGTTGGGGAAAATCATGTCAAAATGGTCCCAAAATGATGATGTCCTTCTTTTTGGTGGCTCCATATTCTCAGGAAAGCAATGCCTCATTGTTCTCCAGCATCCTCCTTGTGCCCTTTCAGTGGCTGAATGATTCCTAGTGTCAAATTAAGACCGTCAACTTTACATGTTGTCCTTACTGGTTTTGCATGAGTCCACCTGTAACAACTGGCCTCTGACAAATACAGGCTTGAAACAACACTAACTCCTCAGTGTCTCCCAGTACAACCAAATATTATTTAAGACTATAAACATTTCTGCTGTAGAATCGACCATTTTACCGTGGGAGCCTAAGGGGATTTACTTGCTGTTAGACAAAGCTTCAAGTGGGTTTACAAGGAACTTGGGTTCACTTTTCAACCCTTGCACGCAAAACAGCAGATGTTTGCATTCCACCCTTTTCTGAGTCATCTGTTAGTATTTTTGTGGCTTTAACATTAAGCCAAAATATGATTTTTAGTTTCATACTCATAAGGGTCGTCTGATTGTTGATTGTTAAAGGGCCTTGTGGCTCTCTCTCTCTCTCTCTCTCTCTCTCTCTCTCTCTCTCTCTCTCTCTCTCTCTCTCTCTCTATATATATATATATATATATATATATATATATATATATATATATATATATATATATATATATATATATATATATATATATATGGCACTATATAAATAAAATGTAATTAAACTGATCTGAATAAATGTGGAGGCTGATAAGCGTTTATGTGTGTTTATGTAGAATTGGATGAAATGTAACAGAGAAATTAAGTAATTAAGTAGTAAAAGTAGTAGGGTCGTTTGAGGAAAAAAGAAAAGAAATGCAGGAAGAAGAGAAGGGTATAAGACATAAGGAGTGTAAGACAGAGTGAAAGAAGGTAGCAGCCTAGCTAGAATTAAATATATAACCAGTTCATGTAGGGTTAACAGGAATTAATACCTCATTCTACACTTAATTATGAACAAAGTCATGTACTGTCTCTTTAAACTAGATGTAGCGGTCCACAGGATAGAGGAAGAGTGGAGTCAAGTTTGCCTACATAGAATCATTTCCTGTCTGTATCCTCAACATTAAACATGCCAAAAAAAAAAAAAAACCCAAAAAACTATTTTCAGATTGTCAGAGCAGATCTCTGTAACAAAAAATAATGTGACTAATAACTATTTTCAGAACATTTTTAATCACTGATTAATCAACCTAACCATTTTTTGTAAGTTGTAAGGTCTAAAAATATGATTATTGATGCCTTCAAAATTTTTTTTCCTCAGCATACATTAGGAAGGTCCATAATAATTGTTAGCAGTTGTTCTGTGTTTTTGACTGTTGTATTTAGGGACACAAACCACTGACTGAGTCTCAGAGGTGGGAAGTAACGAAGTACAAATACTTCGTTACTGTACTTAAGTAGATTTTTTAGGTATCTGTACTTTACTTGAGTATTTATTTTTCTGAGTACTTTTTACTTTTACTCCCTACATTTTTACACAAGTATCGGTACTTTCTACTTCTTACATTTTCAAAACAGACTCGTTACTTTTTAACACGTCAGGGAGAAGTTTGCGTTTCCGGTCAGTGCGCCGTCAGTCATCAAGCGATCTGAGCCTAAACGGAGGAATAATAACAGATAAGAGACAATCGTACTGGCGTATCCTCCATCACCGGGGCTTATCTGGTACAAAGGAATTAAATACACAAACCCATATAATTAATGTATCATTTATAGCGCTATAATCAGGGGTCACAGCGGGCCGGACCGAGTCCGTAAGTTGCGCTGCGGCACATAAACTGCTTAGCTAGCGCTACTGAAGAGGAGCGAGCATGAAGGGAGTAACGTGTGGCAGATAAATGCAACGTTTCTAAATGCTCAACAAATATCAGCAAACACACAAAGTGTGTGCAGTTTGTCACACAGTGTGTCTGCTAGCTAAAAGAAGAGCTGCTGTATTTCAGGGAGAGCAAAGAGAGAGAAGTTCACAGAAATTCAGGACAGGAGAGGAAGAAGAGAGGTTAGATTTAAAGGTAAGGACTGGAAAATAAACTGAAGTATGCTGACTTTGTGTTATTCAAAGATTGTATTAAAATGCCGCAGTTTAGTGCGTGATAAACAGGTTAGCTGGTTGTACTGTATTTACAGTAAAGCTCTGTGTTGGTGCACAGAGGCTGTGTTGATGGTCAGAGTTACAGGTTACATCAGTGCAGCACAGTTTGAATCAAAGCTGCTGATGCTGAGATTCATTCACTGACTCCAACATTTCTACAGCCTGTATGCTGTCAGTGTAGGGGATGGAGATCAGCTCAGATAGCTGTGAAATACTGGGTTACATCTTTGTGAGTTCAGTTCATCCACACAGAGCAGTAAACCTCAGAGCAGCAGCAGCAGGTCAGCTGATCACAGCCTGCACACCAACATCATTTACTGCAGCTCACAATAGAAAGCTGTGGTTCTTCTCCCCATGCAGAGCCACTACAGCGGATCTTAGGGTTCCTCCACCTTCTGAATCCCACTGTAACCCCTGAGTATCCTCATGTTGGTGTTTAGGTGGAGACACAGTCACCCTCTACTATGGAGGACACAGAGAATAGACCTGTGTTTAAATTCCCTTTCACAGTTTGTTATTCAAGCTGAGTACATTCATTAGAATTAAAATTTAGATTGGAATAACGTTTGTGTTCTCATGTATTATTTTATATTATTACAATAATATATAATAAGGTTCAGTTAGCTTTACACAAAAAAGCAGGTAGAAATGTCTCCCAAGGAGCTACTTTTACTTTCTTACTTTGAGTAAATTTCAGAACCTGTACTTTTTTACTTTTACTTAAGTAAAGAAGTTGAACCAGTACTTTGACTTTTACCAAAGTATTTTTTAACACAAGTACTTGTACTTCTACTTAAGTACAGAATGTCAGTACTTTTGCCACCTCTGCTGAGTCTGAGATTTCAGTTTAGAAGATTTCAGAGTCCAAATGCAAATCTACTTTCCCCCTATGGATTTAATTTTTATTTTGAAAATCTCGTGTTGCCGGACGTTCTTCCGCTTATAATTGCTAGCTTGATAGCAGCGAGAGAAAGCTACTTGTAAGCAGATACACAAAGGGAGAGTGGAAGGATCTGCAGCTATGGGGATCAAACTGTACTACACCACCGTTACTGCCTCACGGACGGTGAGTCGAGCAGCCATAATTCGATACGTGTACCATTATATTTATGTTTGTTTTTTTAGCTCCGGTGGCAGCAGCTAGCAATGCTCAATTCCAACAGACACACCCAGCACCCTATCAGTAGTCAGCTTCCTCCTGACTAACAGTGCAGCGGGCCTATGCCTAACTCACTGCCCCTTTATTTCATTATTGAAACGTCAGCGTTATTAGTATGGAAGCTTAGTGATCATTAAAGTTACAATTGGGAATTCTATTAAAAACTTAGAGGACGTGTAAAGACGAAGCAGATTGCATTATTCCACCTAGGTTCCTTCCCTTGGTAGCAGAAAGGTGTTTTTTGTTTTTAATGAAGCAGCTTAGCTAGCAGGCTTCCCGTATATTTCTCCTTAAAACGCACGTTTACTTACACTAATCAGAGACATTGTCACAGTGTTACTGTGGTACATGAGAAATAGCGAACACGTATCCGTTTCCTGTGCGGAGAGCCGCACACCAAACAGCATTAAAAAAATCTGTCAGCTTCTAGTTCTCGCTGATTTAAACCGTAAAATTAAGGCCTGGTTCAAGCAAAAACGTTTCTAATCCGTCAGCATGAATCAGATACACTAAACGGCAAATGTTTTGAAGGTATTTAACATTTTTGGCACACGCCAACCTTCATCTTCTTGTTCCAGTTATTCCAGGTCGATAGCTAGCCAGTATGGGGATCAGTAATAAAATAAAAATTTTCATTAAGTAAGAGCGACCTGATAGATTACATGTAAGCCGAAGTAACCAGTAGACGTTCGTATATGTAATACATCAAACCGCTTTATGTTGCCGTTTGTGTTTTTGTTTTTAAGAACAATGCAGCAAATTGTTGGATTTTGTATTAGAGTTCTGCTCATATTTCCTCAGACTGCAACAGGAAGGACTGAGTAGAACACGTTGATGTTGAGACTTCCTGCAGAGGTGTAGAAACTGACATTGTGCAGCACATTATTATTAAAACAATAATTTTGCAGGACTCTTTTAAATTTGCTTGTTACAGAGCACAGGGCCAAACATCTGGTCTCTATTAGCTGCGAGGAAATCACATAGTGAAAAAGATTTAGTGACGTGCATTCGCTTTTAACTCTTGCATGTGCAGCATTGCTTCTAGATAGCATGTTGGTGGCTGTGGTATACTACAGAGAAAATACAAAAATGTACATTTGTATCACTTTGTCATTTTTTGAACTGTTCTTTAAAGAAAAAAAATTAATGCCACAATGTACTTATGTAATATTTGTGTATTCACTTATGCTTCTTATATGTGGACTAATGAAATGCCTGAATACACGAATTGTTCTGCAATGGCATTAGTGCACAAAACATTTCTAGAGCACGTCAGTAGGTCAGACCTACTTTATTATCTTAATTTCCAGTTAGTCAGCTGCAGCTCACATAAAACTTCCCTGCTTCTGTGGAGCTTCTTCAAATTTTGTGGAACAAAGAGAAGCAATTCCCCTTTTTCAGTTTGAGTCACAGCAACTAAATGCCAGCCTGTGTGTTTCCAGTTGGTGCTCTTCATAGGTGTGGTTGCATTTACGAACACCCCCTCCCAACTTCCTCAGTCACCCAAAAAAAGATAGCAGACTGTCCACTCTGTCTATTAATCATCACCCATGAGCCAGATAAAGCTGCAGCTTTTACGGGCAAAGCTTCAAAAAAAAAAAACTACTTGAATCATATTTTTTCTATTCCAGTGCTATGCCTTGTAATCTGCTCTCAGGGAGAATAGTATTACAAGGTTTATTTGAACAGTGCTTCAGAGCAGTTTGGTGGCCTTCATCTGCCTTTCATTTATCGCACACTGACTAAAACACTTATCAGCTTAACAGCTATTGTGATTTTGCTCTGCTAAGGTCTGGAAATGTGATCAGTGAACAGCAGATTTGAAGTTGTGGTGTCGCATGTCACCGTCTGCAGATTAAACACTGAATGAATGAGTTGTCTCCTTCCTGCTGTTTGTACAAGAGTTGATTAAGTTCCTGAAACTCTTTTTGTTGTTTGTTTGTTTTTTTGGTGGGGGCGGGGGGTTTAGGTGAAGTCTCAGCAGGCGGAAGTGATACGAGTCCTCGAAAGTAAAAGCATCCAGTACGAGCTCATCGACATCTCTGTGGGCGGGGAGCTCCGCGACGAAATGAGAAGCAAAGCAGGCGACCCGACGGCGGTCCCTCCGCAGCTTTTCAATGAAGACCAGTACTGTGGGGTATGGAAAGCACACACATACACGCACATGAAAAACATGATCTTTTCTTGCTCATACGGCAGCAGGAAACAGCACTGTAGATTTTTGGCTGGTACTATCAACACAGTAATTGTTTGTCACATGTTTAATAAATCGCCATACGTTAAACGTTTGGTTAAAAACAAAAAATTGGAAACCATATTTTTGAAACTGAAATTTCAAATCCAATCCAGCATCCTGACACTTGAAACTCTTAAAGGCCAGTAAGGTGACTGTGACAGATTCATATATTTGAATAGTTAAACTCTACCTGCAGCATAGTTTAATCGCTTGGCTGACAAATGCTTAATTTTCATAAAGACAGTGTATTATTAAACACAAATATTTTTTTCTTGCCTTTGTGAAGCCATGCTGGCAACAGCTGATGACTAAATTTCAGGAAGTTAGTCTTGCTTTTATTTTCTTCCCTGCTATATTCCAGAGCTCAGCTTACGGTCATCCTCACCCCTCCGCACACACCGCATCAATGTATCAGAATGCAGGCATGGGCACACACCACATACTCACATTTTCCCACCATTAACTCCAGGCTGAACACACTGAAATGTTTTTTTTTCTTGCTCTTGGTTAAGTTACTGTGTTTGAAGCAACGAGTAGCGGATGCAGCAGTACTAGGTTTTTTTTTTTTTTTTAAATTGGAGCATTTTTCAGAACTGGTGTTCAGATGTTGATGTCAGTGACAGTTCTGCTGTTGGTTTATGGTGATCAAAGTGCTGTGCTGTTGAATTTCCAGCACCAGCTGTTGTGAAACTGTGCAGCCGCCACAATAACACGTTTCGGTCTTTGTGTTTGCGCCTTAACCCTTTTGGTGTTCTCTTCTTCTCGACAGAACTATGAAATGTTTTCTGAGGCGGTGGAAGCGGATACAGTGGAACAGTTTCTGAAGCTGGCGTGAGGATGACGGAGTGGAATTCTCTACCTAAACTCCCACTTCCCCACCCATCCCTTGCCCTATCAAGAGGCCCGTTGCCCAGTCTCTCTCCCTCTGCACCACTAGCAGTGACCACCCACTTTCAATGCCATAATGAAGAATGCCAAATATCATGAATCCTACTAATCAGTAAACACACATTCCCCCTATTGCACCATTACACTTTGAATCAGTCTTACTCTCTTTTTTATGTCTTTTTTTTTTTTTTCCCCCCATTTGATTTCTTAGAGCTTTTCTCTCCATCTGACAGGCTAGTGTTAATGCTCCTGGTCCATTAGGAATCAATGGGCTGCCTGAATATGCGGTAATTAGGTCGACTAATCTTGGCTGTGGCCAACTGATCGCTGGAGATTAAACTAATCCACTGGATGGCAACATTTAACCCAGAATCTTCCTGGCCGGGCAGGCAGACCAAGCACACCATCATCCATCAGTCTTAACTGCTTTGGCGTCTTATTCTGTAGCCTTCAGGTTCCCATGTTGTACATCGCAGCACATTGTTTACACTTCACATGGATGCAAATGTACACCTAAGTAGCAAATCCAATTATTTAGAATTACAGCAGCTAAAAGACGGCGTTTAGGTGAAGGCAGCTTTTGGTAACTTTGGTCCATCGATCTCTTTATGCAGGATGGGATCTGACCCATTTAGAGGAACAGTGCCACCAGAAATCGAGTGCATTCCCCCCCCCCCCCCCCCCCCCCCCCCAGTGAGCGTATCCTGGATAATCCTGGTTTCTGACCCTTAGAATGACCAGGGCAGGGCAGAGGACCGTTTTCATATAGACTTCATATAACCAGAAGTCTTTTTGCGATCACAGCTGCTGCCCCCTGGTGGCCATTAAAAAGAATACAGATTTAGGGCTCTTCCACACCTGCTTCAGTTTTCACATCCAGAAGCAACGTCCATCTTTTATCCCGTTTATGATGCGCACAGTATTCATGTAATTAAAACACCATGTTAAAATTTTTTTTTTTTTTTAAATTGTGGAAAAACATAAAAAAATAGGAATTAACAGGTAAACCAACAGCTGCGTCTTTGGTTTCAGGTCAAAACATTTTTTGATGACACCAAAGCATTACACATGGTTTATGGTTTATCTGGAATGGGCCAAACTTACTAAAAACAGGGTTTACGCCTTTAAAGAACAAACAAACAAAAAATAAAAACAGCTGCTTACATTTTGCATCCAGTAGAGTGGGATGAACGTATTAATGTCACATTTGGTGCCAATCTATATCTTCAGCTTCACACTTCAGCTGGTGGATGCTCACTGCAGTGTTAGCACTTAGCTGCCATCTTCTACATTTTCCATAGTGTTACAGTTTCACTTGAAAGCTTCGTTTCTGGCACCGATGGCTCCTCCGTATTCATAAACACGGGGCAAAAAGATGCCAAACAGTTAGAAAGAGTATTTGAAGAAAGAAAAGTGAATGATCTAGCTTTCAACCACGTAGCTTCTCTCCTTCCAGTAATCCGGGCATGAAGATGCAGTAATGTGACTATGCACTGAAACCCTGCCTCGTTCTGCGCACAGATGTAATGGTGGAATTAGTCTTACCAGGCTTAGGGAACACTCACCACATGGGAAAAATGAAGGCTTCACTTATTTGTGCTTTTTATGCATTCACTTTAATTCAGTCTGTGATCATTCCTTTTTTTTTTTTTTTTTTTTTTAAACTGAGAGCAGCCCAGTTTCCCTGTCTCACTCACAACATCTGTCAGTTCCCCTCGCTGTCATAGTTGTTACGGTTTGGGATCACTGGTGACGACAGCGTTCACACATGATGTTTGTGCACTGTTTTGTAAGTTGATGGTTGTGGATGTTTGCCTGTTATTGATGTATATTCACTATGAACCATGTCTTAGACATTCCGTGTCTCTCTCTCTCTCTCTTTCTGAGCTCCTGCTTTGCTTTTGGACCAATTCACCTTGGCCAAAAAAAAAAAAAAAGAAGAAAATAGGGAATAAAATGCTGCTGTCTTCCAAGAAGATTGTGAAAAGTGATTTATGGGTTTAAAAAAAATAAAAATAAAATGGAGTTGAATCTACCTGTCTGGATTATTTTTCAGATTTTCTTTCACATAATTTTTAGTTGAATGAGAAACTTTGCAGTGCAGTACAGGAAGGTCGTTAGTACATCAGAGGAACAGCTAAAGGTGAGCGGTAAGGGAGTGTTGGAGAGGCAAGGCTGCGATGGTTTGGGCATGTACAGAGGAGGGATAGTGGATATGCTGGCAAAAGAATGTTGAAAGTGAAGCTGCCAGGCAGGAGAAAAAGAGGAATTTCACAACGGTCAATGGATGTAGAAAAAGAGGACATGGAGAGGGCTGGTTTTACTGAAGAGGATGCTGGGATACAATGAGATGGGGGTAGATGATCTGCTGTGGCGGCCCCTAAAGGGAGCAGCTGAAAATAATAAGATGATCACAAACATTACAATATGAACAAAAAAATTAAGAACATTAAAATGAACATTTTAGTTATTATATGGTAATGTTTAGTTGGACTGCAATACCTCATTTTCCCTAAAGGTGGCGATGATAAAACGTATACACTTATTGTCTGTGTAGATTCTCAGTCATCCAGGTCATAGTAGTCTCTGGAGCTTGAAAAAGGCGACTGGACTTCTTTTTGTTTCTTGAAGACGTTTCACCTCTCATCCGAAAGGAACTCATCCTCTGGAACACAAACTTGGGGTGATCAGGACCCTACAACACCGTGCGGAAAGTGTTCCCTCTAAGGCAGAAGGGAAGCATAAGGAACACACACACATTAAGAAAGCCCTCAAAACATGTGGTTACCCCAACTGGGCCTTCATCAAATCAGCTAAGATGCACAGGAATGAAGGCCAAACACAAACTACAGAGAATGGGAAGGACAAGAGGAACAACATTGTCATCCCATATGTGTCAGGCTTGTCAGAGAAACTCAGAAGAATTTTCTCCAAGCATGACATCTCAGTATACTTCAAACCAAGTCACACCCTAAGACAAAAACTGGTTCATCCCAAGGACAAACCCGCCAAACACAAGATCAGCGATGTAGTGTATGCTGTTCAGTGCAGTGAAGAGTGCTCGGACCTCTACATTGGTGAAACCAAACAGCCTCTTCACAAACGAATGGCACAACATAGAAGAGCCACCTCGACAGGACAAGATTCAGCAGTACATCTGCATCTGAAGGAAAAAGGGCACTCTTTTGAGGATGCCAATGTTCACATTTTGGACAGGGAAAACAGATGGTTTGAAAGAGGAGTGAAAGAAGCCATCTATGTCCACTGTGAACAACCATCATTGAACAGAGGAGGTGGATTACGTCACCAACTTTCCCCCGCTTACAGTGCTGTCCTGAGCTCCCTTCCCAGACGTCTCAACCCCCATTCACACCTTTGTTCCAGTGACCTCAATAGGCCACAGGAAACAATGGAGCGGAGTCCTAAATTGGTTTCAACTGAAACCACTGATTAAATATGACCCACGCCCCCTTCACACCTGGGCACATGTGTGCACGCACATGATCAATAGAGGGGCATAACCACCTCCAGGGGACTACGCCCACAGGGGTTTAAATACCTGGGGCTCTCCACCATTTGGCTGAGAACTGAAGAAGCCTTTCGGATGAGAGGTGAAACGTCTTCAAGAAACAAAAAGAAGTCCAGTCGCCTTTTTCAAGCTCCAGAGTATACACTTATTGCTCTGTAGAAACGATAAAAGACAACGAAGAAGAAAGTGTTCGCCGTAGTCTAGCTGCCCACAAGAAATGAGCAGTAATGCAGTTTCTTTCTTTTTTAAATAAAACCCTTAAACGTTTACCACACGACCAACTATACTGTCACTAATTCTGGACCAAATTCACAGCATTTCCTAACTGTACTTCACATTTCTGCATTGTTCAACTTTACAAGTTCTAAAACTTAAAAAAAAAAAAAAAAAAATCAGTTATTGTGTTACCTTCAAAGAGCAAACACGGCAAAAGATCCGCTGAATAAAAATAATGAATGAATGAACTGCGCATCATTTTAATCAGCTTGGTCCACTCTGTCATCATCATAGGCAAGATCAAATTTTGATATAAAATATATAAATTATTTTCTAATGTCTGCTGTCATCATTTAGCCACCTTGAATCTTCACCAGATGAAGCTGAATCCTAACTTTACATTTAATTTTTTTTTTTTTAAATCTAATTCGGCGCTAACCTGAAAGGATGAAATGCAAGAGGTAGAAACTGAAGATAAAATCGGGAGAAATCAGACAGAGTTTACTGATGGACCTTCACAAACCGGATCCACCCTCGGGTCAGTTTTTTATTAAATAAAAACTGTGTTTGCTGCAGTTTGTTTTTATTATTTCTGCCATTACTAGAAAAAAAAATGCTTAATGAGAATGAGACATTTTTAATGTTCCCAGTTTAAGCGTTTCTAATCTGGCCTCACAATAGATGACGGCTCCCTGACAGCCACAGCAGAGACATTTCATTGAGTTACTAGTAAGGTCAGAGGTCCGAGGATTCAAAGCGGTTCATACAATGCACAGAATGTAAAGGTAGATCAGTAAAAGTCAAACATAAGAAATGTCTCATCTTTATAGACTTTAAATATACAGGTTTGGGAGGCTGGTCCATTTAAAACAGTGATGCTGCAGTAACGTACAGTAAATGTTTCAGAGGAACAGTCTGACAGCTGTAGCTGGGCTGATTTTAAATCCGTGACATGATCTCTGTCTCCGTCCTTATAGCCTCTTGACAAGTGAATGAAGTAAAACCGCTCACGTTACGTACAGAAAATAACGAACTAACGTCTAACTGTGATTTTAGTGCTTGTAAGATCGTAAACATCTGCAAATGAGTTCGCTCCTCTGATCGCTTTAATGGCAACTTTATAACAGCTGGAGTCCGTGGGAAGCTTTATTTTGAAAACACCGGACATTACGCTATTACTGTGACGTCGCTAAACACAGATTCACAGAAGGAAGCTCTAACATTTGTCAGGTAGCTGCTAAGGTAACGTGAATATATGTTATTTATTAATGGCACTACTGCAAAAGAGGACTGATTTGACAGAGTTCACATGTGCATTACTCGTGTTTTCCCTGCAGTCAGAGCGGTTCCTGTGGAACCGGCATAAGCGGCAAATTCATAGATTAGCTAGCTAAACTAAGCTAGCTGGCAGCTCCAGTTCAATTCTGTCAAAACAGAATTGAACTGGAGGCTCATATTAGCTTAAGACAGGCTCATAAACTCAAGACCTCTGGTTTATCTGAAACCTTATTTTCGTCACACTTTCTCGCTGCTAATTGTGCCAGCTGACACTTTTAAGCTGCAGCTTCAGGGGTTTGTTTTTATCAGGCAGCAGCAGGTGCTGCACTGCTTTCCCGCAGAAGTGCAGTCTCATATTCATGGTGTCTTGCTCTAGAGGAGTCGCTTTATGCAGCAGTTTCTCATTCAAACGTCAGAATATTTTAGGGAATCAGACTATAAACAGCACATTTGTGTTGTTTTTACAGTCCTTGGTAAAACAACTTTCATGGGAAAAATTTTCAAAAACCTAATGACGATATATGAGACTGTGTATTAATAAACAACAAAGGTTTGTTTTAGATTTTAATTAACAAAACAGTCTTTGGTTTGCTACTTCAAGAAGTATATCTGTTCGTATATAAAGTGAAGCTCGTGGCTTTTTTTTAAAATTTTATTTATTTATTTATTTTTGGACAAAAACACAATTTTTGGAAAATTGCTAGCAAAGTCTAATCTGGCCTTCTTCTTCTCGAGTGTAACCTGGGCCCTGCACTACTAAGCAGGGTTTTGGCGTACCCAGGTAACTTCAGATTTAACCCTATGATAACTTCTGCTGTAAACTTAACCTGCTTGGGAGAAGGTTAGGTTCCAGATTAGAGGAGAGCAGGTGTGAAATCACTGCCTACTGACTAGGGTTTAATATTTTTCCCGAAAATGACATGAATCAAATCCCGGGAAATGACGAGCCATTTCCCGGGAATCCCGGGAAAAAGTTTATTTATTTTTTTATTTTAATTAGGCCTTCTGTAGCCTGTGTCGGCCTTAACCTATTGTGATATTGTAGAGGTAGCTTTCCAGCTATGTCCTGTTATGCCCAGTAGGGGGTAACGTCGGCTTGATTAACGCAATAAAACCTACATCTGGACATTGGAGTGCTCGAGCTATGCGGTGTTGTATCGTTCCTCAACACTCCCTTAACAAATATAATTCGAATATTCCTCCATTGTACATGGAATTATACCAAGATATTTTACAACTGCTGGTGCAAAACAATACGGTTCATCTCCACAGCATTGATAATGGCTCAGCCACGCTGTCGTGGCGACATCTGTTGCGCTATATCTCCACCAGTGGAACGCTGTAATAGTCATTGAAAAGTTAACTACCGTACTACACTATAATATGGCATAACACAGGGCCTTGAGTAATGCACTACGACTTGGTCATTGCCATTCTGACAACAGCAAATTTATAACACCGTGTCTGAGGGTTAAAGTAGGTTCGCTGTGAATCGTCTTTTGAAAAACTGGCCAATCCTTATAGCCTAAAAAATATACATTTTACTCAACTCCATTTTAAAAGCGAAATATGTTAAAACAATCTATTTCATGATAATTTCTTCACACATTAGGCCCGTATCCTAATTCATGATTGTTAGTAAGCGGCTGCAAACGAGGAAAAGAAACACTCGAAGTTAAACAGATATTTCTTTATTGTTCAGGGCAGGCATATTTTATAGGCTATATAATGCAATATAACAATATATAATAATATAAAATTATATAATACAAAATACTTTAGGGTAAACACATTGCCTACGATTTCAACAAATTAAAGAGGAAAAAAGTACAACTGTGTAATACCTCTATTAAAACGCTTGAGATGAAGGCTGAAGCCTTAAACGGAGGCTGAACGTGCCTGAAATGAAGAGTAATGCTTTTCGCATTAAACGAACCCTTCTCTCAATATTTCCTTAAATTTAACATTCTGAAGCTTTCTTTTCTTTCTGAAAGTCAAATCGACGCGCGCGACTTTTTTCCCGGTTTCCCGTCTAACGTTTCCCGGGAAACGGGAAATGGTTCTGATCGCATTTCCCGGGAATCCCGGATCCCGGGATTAAACCCTACTACTGACCAATCAGTTCTCCAGAAAATAGCGTCACTGTTCCTGGAAGATCCCTTGGACCTCTGCCAGGAGACAAGGACGGTCTGAAGTTTTTCAGCCTCTAAAATCTGTGGTTTCCCTGTTGAGTTTCAGTAATAAATATAACTTTGTATTTATTTTATTTTGATTAATTAATTAATGTTAGCAACAATCAATTTTATAACAGTGTTATTTTTCTGTAAGTGTTAAATTGTCTTAAAACACCTATGCTGCACTTGCTGACTGCATATCAAATGTGTGCACGTAAATTTGGTAATTTAAGAAATGTATAAAATGTTGTTCTACTTGATTCTAATCTGCTGCTGAGTCGCTTTTACACTGCTGGAACTGCAGCTACTAGAACACAGGACACACACCAAGAGCACCTGTTCAATCAGTCCCATTAATATCACTTTGATCTGCAGGGAAATGTAAAGTGATTTCCAAGTCTCCTTTGTCAGGCCGTGGGAAGCTTTCAGCTTTAATGTTTATTTGAGAACTATTTGGTAACATATCAAGAGTAGGCGGCACTCATGGGGATCATTTTATATAGAAGAAAAATCATGACACGTGAAATGCCCCTTTTAGATTGGTCAGATGCTGCCAACATCGTCCTTTCCACGTGAACGTGCTTTGGAAACTCTGAGTTAACTTAGAGAGTTGATAAACAGCTTCATGTGACTGTTTATCCTGATCACCAGTGTTGGGGTAAGAGAACCCAGATAATGGAAAGATACGTTGAACTCGTTTTTTTGGAATAGGGCCCAGTGGTTTTCACCTTGTTGGAGACTTTCTGTATTTCCATTCATGAAGGTGTCTCGTGATTGTAGAAAAGATACTCCTGCCTCCTCCGGAGTGTTCTTGACTTGTTAGATGTTGTGAAGTTATTATTGTTGACCGTGGACATAATTCTGTCCAGGGTTGCCGCGGGGTAGTAAAAGGTAGTAAAAGGTAGTAAATTAAATGAGGTCAAATTAAGGCTAGTAAAAGGTAGTAAAAGGTAGTAAACAGAATTTGACTTGATAGTAAATTTTTCATCACCCCTTCAATATATTTTGACTTTTCCATTGATGCAGACTTTTTGTTTTAAGTTCGTTTAACTATAAGATCTGTATAGAAATATAACTACTCAGCAGGACCTGAGCTGACGTTGTTGACGAGCGGTTCCACTGTCCGATCTGCTGTGCGCATGCGCAGAGTCATTTTGCGCTTCGTCATGGGAAAATGTAGTCTCTGGAGCTTGAAAAAGGCGACTGGACTTCTTTTTTTTTTAAATACCTGGGTCTCTCCACCTTTTGGTTGAGAACTGAAGAAGCCTTTCAGATGAGAGGTGAAACGTCTTCAAGAAACAAAAAAAAAAAGAAGTCCAGTCGCCTTTTTCAAGCTCCAGAGACTACTATGACCTGGATGACTGAGAATCTACACAGACATGGGAAAATGTAGTTTTCACAACTTTGGCTCGATGACCCGGCATTCGAACCCTCTGGAGTACACGGACGCGCTGGTGCGTCAAAATGACATCGCCGATTTTAGATGACGTAGCATCGGGACGCTGCTGCCATGAATCGAAAGTGCAGACTTCAAACTATGTACCAGTTTTTAAATTACGTTGATAGGCCAAGTAGAACCAGAGTTATGCCCAATAATTTACGTCATGCTTTTTTCTGTATATTGTCCTCACCTTCGATGCGCGTTTTGTGCGGAAATAAACGGCGAAAATGTGAGTTTCGCTAACAGGAAGTGCTTGCTAAAAAAAAAAAAAAAAAAAAAAAATCCCGACAACCCCTTTCCTATTGTTGGAAAAATCAACCAATCAGAAAATTATGCGGTAACACGATGCATTTGGGTGCATTTTACTGCTGCGGAGCAGTTGAAAAAGTGGTAAAAGAGACAACATTACTGGCAAGTTTTGCCTGTGATGGGCCCCTCAGTCTTGTGGAGGACAGAAACTGTTTTTTGAGGTGGCATAAATAATTTGTGTAGCATCTTATTGTGAGTCCTGATTGCTCTGCCAATGGTTGTACATAAAAACACCTGAGGCCTTTCCTGCATTTTAATGTGAATAGTTGTATTTAACTTTATTATTTACTATATTTTTACACAAGTTTTGCAAATTTACAACTTATATTTGCACTGTAATTGTAAAAATAATTCGTTAAGCATGTTTCTGATTTTTATAGTAAAAGAAAAATCTACATTTTTTCTACTCTGATTTTATGTTTTTATGTGATTGTAAGTCCAGTGTGTTAATACAGTATGTCAAAATGAAAGAATAACTATACAGTCACACACATGAGGTCGTGCTGAAAAAAAATTATACCAAACAAGGCAAGGTAAACAGTTTCTAAGGTCAACTATGAAGCTAAAACAAAAATGGCCAAATATACCCCGGACCCCAGAGGGTTAAGCCGGTCATGGGGAATGATCGAGAGGCGTTTTGTAAAGTGTGCAGAAAAAAATATAAATTTGACCTGAAACAGTGTGTCAAATGACACTGAGCATCCACCATTCACCAGCAGCAGATTTGCGCGTGGGGAGCACATCCCTATTTTATTTTTTGGTGCTACACAAAGCACTGCAACTGCAACCTCAAGGTCAGCTACGAGCACAAGTATTGCTGTCACACCTCAGCAGCAAACCAGTATTCCAATATTTTATTGGAAAATAAATAATCGGCTTGTGAAACTTGAATTTCATTGCATTTTGTTTATATTCTTAAAAAAACAAATTTAGACAGATTCAACTCACTGTCATTGTGCACACAATGAAATGATTGTTCCAGATCACTCATCCAGAGACGAGCATCTGTGGTCATGCAGCCAGAGACCAGCACTACCATTAGACAATGTGGTTTAAGTGTCTTGCCCAAGGACACATCGCAACACAGGGACAGGGACTCAAACTGGCACCGCTGGTTTTATGTAACCCTGTGTTAAGATATTTGCTCCTCTGCCTGTAACAAAACACAAATGAGATGAATGCACTGCTGTTTGTGGTTCTTACAGGAGTTCAAAATGTTTTGAAAATGAGGCCGAGGTTACCCAGTTAATCATACTATAAGATTCTGGTGGTCTCTAACAATATTCTTATTACTGATATTATTTCTATATATACAGGCCATTAGCTTTACAGTGGCTCTTTCTTCTGCCAGGTTTTTATAAAATCTAAAACATTTTTAGTGTCATGATAAACCAGAAAACAAATAAAATAAAGCCAGGCAACCAAAACCATTTATAATCTACTCCTAGGCTCTGCTAAAAAAAAAAAAAAAAAAAAAAAAACTTTGAAGGAGCTGCTTCTCAGTATTGTAATATTTAAAATGTGCACTCATTAGCGATTTAAAAAAAATAGTTACTGTTTTACAGATTTTTGTGTGTCATGATGTTGTGGACTCATGAAGGGCTAGTTCTGGAGTATTGTTGTCTTATAGTCATTGTTGTGTCGCATAATCAGAAGCATGATTCTGAATGGTGCATGGTTAATACAGGCTCTCCTCAATATACATAAGAACCAGAATACCAATACTGGTTCTGGTACACTGGCTAGTTCTAGGAAGAAGGCTAACCTCAGTTACTCTCTTATTCACAAGAGGTTGCCACAGTGGGTAGTTCTGCCAATTTGAAATGGCAGATTTTTATGCTGAATGCTCTTCTCATGTCATCCTTAAGGGAGCTGTGCCGACCCCTGGGAATGAATTGGTGAGCTTTCCCTTGTTAGGCAAATGTGTAAACCACCATGGAGCCACTGTATACTGCCTAGCTCTACAGTATGATAGTGTAAAAGTGAATAGTTAACCCACAGTTAATAGTTAAATAGTTATCCCATTGTAGATAAGAAAAAGCATCCCTGCACCTTGGTAAAGGAATGATGGTTGCAGAGTTCATGACAGCTGTTGAATGCTTCATGTTGCCAGTGTAAGCTGGAATAATCTGTATGAAATAATCTCTGTGAAATGGTTTTATTTTTCTGTCATATGCAGCCACATGTAAAGATGAGTGTCCCAGACTACATGCAGTGCGCTGAGGACCACCAGACGGTGCTTGTGGTGGTCCAGCCGGTCGGTATCGTTCCTGAGGACCAGTTCTTCAAGATCTACAAGCGCATTGCCAGCGTGAGCCAGGTGAACATCAGGGACTCCCAGCGCCTCCTCTACATCCGCTACCGCCACCACTACCTGCCTGAAAATAACGAGTGGGGGGACTTCCAGACGCACCGCAAAGTGGTGGGCCTCATCGCAATCACCACCTGCAGCACGCCCAAGGAGTGGCCCCAGACGGTCGAGCGCTTCCACGGCCAGAAGGAGGTGTACAGCTCCACGCTGTACGACTCACGGTTGCTGGTATTTGGGTTGTGTGGGGAGATTGCCGAGCAGCAGCGCCCGGACGTGGCCTTTTACCCCAGCTTTGAAGAGTGCTCTGATGTGGAGAAGAGAGTAGAGGACTTTGTGGAGTCGATATTTATTGTCCTGGAGTCCAAGCGGCTTGATCGTGCCACAGATAAATCCGGTGACAAGATCCCCCTCCTCTGCGTGCCCTTCGAGAAGAAGGACTTTGTGGGTTTAGACACAGACAGCAGGTGAGCCGTTCTGTCATTGTAGTCACATTATTTGCAGGTTGGCGGTGTTGTCTGTCAGGTTGCTTCTTACATGTTAGCCTCACCTGGTCAGAAATTTTCCGGTCAAAAATCTGTCTTTTGATTTTTGCTGTGTTCATGCTTGTTTGTTTACCTGGCTTTATTTGTCTGTCTTCTTTTTTTTTTTTTTCTTTCATACTGTCCTGTGAGTTTATTATTGGGTGCAAAAAGGTGAGACATTAGACTCATTAGTTAACCCAAACCGATCCCGTCAGCTTTAGCTTTTCCCTAAAAGATACCGCTGCTGTTCATTTGTTGATGACTCCAAACCAAACTCATCACTCCTCCAAACTGTTCAGTTAATAAACCAACTGGGTGGAAATAGCTTAGTTGATATTATTAGCTTTGAATAACCAGAATTAAAGTAACAGTAGTATGAACAAATAGTCTTTATACAAAAAATATTTTATTCTTCCACAGTAAAAAAACCCTGAAGCCTGAATTACATGAGTTAATCTAGGCTCATTACAGCCCTCTGTAATATTTTTTAGCATTTTACAGGAGTACTAATTAGCAGCACAACATTTTTGATAATTTAAATGAACATGTTTCTAAGTATTTTGCTCATTTACAAGAAATCCTACATACTGCCATTATATCTGTTCTCCCAGCTTTGTGTGCAAACAAAATGAAGGGCATTTTCCATCCTTCTTTTCCAGTGAGCTACTGTCATCAATGACAGACTACCTAATTCAAAGTATGGATCTATTGCCACAAGGTGCCAGCAGCAGCACTGTAGTGCAGTAGCAGTGACACAGCATAAGTTAAATGTAAGCTCTAAAGTAACCTAGGTAAATGTTAAATAAAAATGTAACCATAGACAGGTGGACATGCTGTGATGTCACCCGTTGGTTTGCGAAGTCTCGTTTTGAAGCCTCCAGATGAGCGTTTCCATCCCCGTCACGTTGGCTGCAAAAAAACTGGACTTGTTACTATAAAAACTTTTTTTGGTTCTTTTTTTTTTTCTTTTTTGGAACCAGGATCAAGCTTCGGGTTGAGGTTAGGATTATCTACATTCTGCATATCTGCATATCCATTTTCACACATGACCTCTAAACATTAGGGCCCAGTTTCCCGTACAGGGATTAAGTCTAATCCTGGACTAAATATTTTTTCCTATTGTGGTCTTCATTGACTTTTTCCTTTTAGTCTAGGACTATGCTTAATCCATGAACGGGAAACCAGCCATAGATGTTTGAAAAGAAGTCAGGGATTAAACCTGGTCTTTCTTTTTTTTCTTTTTTTCTTGGAAGATCATCATTATAGAGATGTGCTGATGGCATTTTTTTTTTTTTTTTTGGCCAAGTTAAATTTATTTATTTATTTTTTTAAACTTCCTGACATGTGACCTGCCAATATCCAGATTCTGATTTTCTTTCTAAGAACTATAAATGGCAGCATATACAAACAAAAATCAACTTTTCTTTAATATAAAAAATAAAATAAAAAGAATCATTAAACTTTTTCTCCCAAACTGCAGTAAGTTACAGGATCTGCTCTCACTGAGCTGAAAATAAAGTGTTACTGGAAAGAGGTACAAATAAATGAAAATGAGCTACCAGGTACTTGTAAACTGAAAGAGGCAAACTCACCCTGGAAACTAACTGGTATTTATTGTATTCACTAAATAGCTGGGTAATAGTTTTATGTAAATGTTATATATTTGTGTGTATCGGCTGATGTGTCCTTATGTCAACAAATAGGATGACATCTGCTGACGTTCATAGCTGATATTTATCTATTGTTTAAGGATGGCGTGATGATATTTGTAATAATGAAGATTTCTTTGTTTCCCTGGCTCAAAAGCTGGAAGAAATAAACAAAATAGAATAAATTTCATTTATACCAAATAGTTATTTTAAACCTCAGCATCAGCAACAATCAGAATTTCATCCCCAGTTTTTTCACTTTAAAAGGTGCTATTCATACTGAAACATGGAGACTCTGCTGAAGGAGGAGCTGATGGTTTGGTTTCCTCAGCATTACATGTCACAGCATATGCTGAAGTTCATCCCAGCTTCAGAGAATATTTGGGATTAAGAAGGTGCAGTTTGGGATTTGATCTGTTTGGCTGAGTGGCACAGATTGGATCTCCTGTCTTGGATCTCAGGAAATCACGTGTTAGATTCCAGCCTGGCACAGCAGCCCTGAACCTGATAATGATGTCCATGTCTGCGGATCCAGTTTACCTGATTACCAAGCAGCCTAATTTCCTACTAGGAAAAATTGTTGGAAAAAATGAATTGTTCAGAAGTAGCCTGCTGAGCATTTGTATGAATTATTAAACTGCCAAATGTGTGACACAGTTTCCCCAGAATAGCTGTTTCTTTAGATTTTTATACCCCTGCTTCTAGATGCTGCTGCTAAGAGAATTCTGTCCATGACTTCACTTCACCTCAAGTCCTTTATCACCTGCTGATCCCCTTTATTGTTTTCACCTGACCTCCCCTGTCTTTCAGAAGGCTCAGGTGTCTTGCACAAGCCAGTTAAATTCCGTGTATCCTGCTAAAGTTGTTACCTTCTGTGTGTTCTTGTGCAAGACTGAAAGGCTAAAGGGTGGTAGGACGGCTCATACTGTCCTTGTCTTGTTGCTCTCTTTTGTTTGTGCTCTCCCTCCTCATGTATTCCCTTTATATAAAGCCCCCCCCCCCCCCCCCCCCCCCCGCTGACATAGGAAATGACAGCAACATAAGTCAGATTTTTATTTTATTTATTTTTTTTACAAACAAATGAATTGCTAAAAAGTCTGAGCCCACAAATTTCTTCAAGAATTTGGAGCACTTCATCCACCCTGCTGTTCTCTGAAGAAGTTTTTTTCTCCCTCTTCCTGTTGGTTTCCCCTCAGACATTATAAGAAACGTTGCCAGGGACGGATGAGGAAGCATGTCGGTGACTTGTGCCTCCAGGCAGGCATGCTGCAGGACGCGCTGGTCCACTACCACATGGCTGTGGAGCTGCTCAGGGGAGTTAATGACTTCCTCTGGCTGGGTGGTAAGTTTGGGGAGGGGGGGGGTTGCAGACCTAATACTGCAGTCAGGGACTAGAGTAAATATTTTGCACTTTGATTATCTTACATGCAGTGAGTGTACAGTGTTTCAGCCAGAGCTCAAAACTTTGAAGCAAACAATCATCAGTGCAAACACCAGAGTGATCCTCGGATGCTTTTGCAAGAGTCGTTGGAGCAAAGAGGCGATAGAATGCTGTGTTTTTGTCTGCAGCTGCACTGGAGGGTTTATGCTCAGCCTCCGTCATATTCCACTACCCTGGAGGCACGGCAGGGAAGGTGACGGGACGCAAACCGAGCATCTCCCAGCCAGTAGACGCAGGGAAACGTCACAGACCAGGTGAGCGCATCACTCTGTAACCGTGCTGTCAAGCAGTGGCCTTCTGTGTGTGAGTAAGAATGTCTGGCAGTCTGAACATTGCTAAGCTTTGCTTGCTCAGGTAAGCTGCTTACTTTGTGTGCAGAATACCTCCTCAAACCTCTGAAGCTTTTCTCATTTAACCCAATGACTGCTAATTTACAGTTAACATCATTTAACCTGTTTGCCCCGTTATTAACATGCTGTTAACTTACTGTACTATTAACACAGCCCTGTGTGTATGTGAACTATATGAGCAGTCCAACTGATTAAGCTAATAAATGCTATTAAAGTGCATTTATTTCTGAAGGAGATTTGAGGACTTGATTTAGGATTGGAACTTGTGAGTTTCTTATTGATTGCAGATTAATTTAAATTATATGAGCTACATCAGTAAGTCTAAAAACATTAAGGCGAATGATCAAAATAAAATAAAAATGAAACTTCAGTGGCAGAAAAAAATGTGTCAGTTAATAAATTAAAGCCAAATGTTCAGTAAAAATGAATGCAGCTATGAAATGTACTCGGGCTGCACAATTTATTGAATTCTAATCTCAATCGTGATCTTAGCTTTCCATAATTACATGAATGTGATTCAGTGATATTGACCATGTGCCCGCATGTGCCAGTCACAGCTGTTCTCAGCGTTAAGACAGATACACAACAAAGTTCAAATATCTGGCACAGCAGAAGGCGAAGAACTTGTGCCTCAAAGTGGATCGTTGTTCGTTGTTTGGAGATACTTTGGAAGTGATGTTAACCAAGAAGATCTCTTATGCAAAGAGTGCTGTAGGGTTGTGATTGCAAAGCACCACAGCTAACTTACTCAACCACCTGAAAACACACCACAAACTGTTGGATAATTTATTCTGTTACGTTTTGATGCAGATTTTTTTTTTTTTTTATATTTTTAATTTTTCTTCAAAGATTTATGCTGAATTTAGGGTAATAAGGTGGACCAGATTTATTATGATGAATGTCAAACTACATCGATGTACAGTCCTAACTTTTGACTGGTACTGTAAGTCTAGTGTTATGTTTATGTACAATTAAAAACATTTTTGGCACTAAAATTGAGTAATTGTGACAAATATTCATGAACTCAACATCGATCAAAGTAATCATGATTGTCCTTTTGGCCATAATCATACAGCCCTAATATGTACAGTATGGACCAGGGTTATTGTAGCTTTTGTATTTTTCTGTATTTTGTTTTCAGAGTGGAGTTGTTCTTTTCAGTTTAGTTCATATGTTTAGTTTAGGTTTATTAGTTTCATTAATAATTTTAGTTTCCTTATTGTGGATAAGGAGGATGATTTATGAAATTCCAAGCAGGAATTATAATTTAAATGCAGGACTTTGTGCAGTCATCCCTCCCTCAGTCACCTTTGCACCAGTGGCTCCTCATCTTTGCAGTTTACACATTTGGTCTAATGAACAAGAATAAAACATACCATTTTTTTTTTTTAATTATGTTGTGTAATTGTGTAATTACACAACATTATGTCTGACTTTTCCCACCAAAGTCTATTTTTTAGTACTGTTTCCTTAGCTGTGTTTTACACAAGGCTTTATTGAAATTAGATCAGCCTCCATATAGATGGAGCCAGTTTGTAGTACATTTAGTATAAAATGTAGCACGAATCAGGTATAAACATGTATGATGTAAAAGCAGCTCTCGTGTAGTTGAACATAGAGTTAAAATAAGAAATGCAGATACAGTTATCAGTGAGCCAGAGTGGCAGCAGCTGCAGTACAAGCAAATGTTTTAATGCACAAAGCTTTATTCAGCACACATTTTTTTATTTTAAAATTGCCATCAATTAATAGTATCTTAATTGACTGATGACCTGTCAGTGTGACTAAAGTGTTTTTTTTTTTTAAATTAAATAATTTGCAGTACAGCTCTGTGCTCTGAGTATTTCATGGCAAAGCAGCAGCAGCTATTTTTCAGTTTGTTGGGACTAACACTGCTAACACTGCTCGGTATGTCATGGAGTGAATCTGCATTCTCTCTCTCTGTCTGTAGGGGCTCAGGAGGTTCTCATTGACCCAGGTATGGAATGTATAACCGACTTAGCTCTTCCGGACAACAGTTTGCCTGCTTGTTTGTGGTCCCACGTGCCCTGTTTGCATCCATTTGATATCACTCTTCATCCTGCATCATCACCACCTTGATTTCTATGAAATCACCTGATGTTTTTTTCCACTCCTATGACAGCTGTTCTCCTGTGTTGGTTTGCCTTCACCATTTTCTTTTTTTAAAGTTCTTTTTTACCTGTTTTTTTGTTTGCTACACTTTCAGTCACCGAATCTTTAAATGGCCTCTCTCAGCTGCTTCTATTCCTTATTTGACTCATTAGTAATACCAACTTATATCTTATTCTTGATTATGAAACAAAAGTAATTTAACCCTATTGAAATCATTTAAAGCAATTAGTAAAATATTTGTCTATAAAGACAAGATGTAGTTCTGTTGTTGCACCAGTAGGGGGCAGTCAAACACCTGTCGTGTAGACTTACTTCCTGCTTATTAAACACTCACTGTTGCTGAATGTGTCACTAGATTAGAAGGTATATTTGTGGATGTTTGTAACTTCATACTCTCAAAAATTAGACTTTGGATTGCATTGCCCCTTCATCATGCTGCACATTTGACCGTGAAAAGGTGCAATTTAGAATTACCGTATACATAGTTGCCATTGTGACAGCGTCACAGTGTTGCCCTGTTTCTGATGCGCACTCAGGTGACTGTGTATTCGAATCAGATTTGGCTAAGAGAGGCCGTTTGCAGTTTCATTTAAAACATTACAGGTAAGTTTACCTGTGGCTGTGAGCGTTCAGCTGTTTACATCTTAATATTAGTTTTATTACTTCAGACTGGTGTGAAGTAGTTTTAAACAGGAAAAAGGGGATAGAAACGTTTGATTCAACACTCCGTGGGTTTTCAACAATATTTAAATGCAATCATGTGAAATAGTCTCTTATTTAATATAAATGTTAGTACTTGCGCTGCTGGGGTATTCAGTAGGGTGCCTTTAAAGAGTCTTCTCTTCTTCCTTTGTTCACTCTCTTTCCTTTCCTGTGGTAGCAGACCGGAGTGTTGCACTGCCCTCTCAGCGTCTTTCCTGTACTAATCTTAAACTGTCCTGTTTTGACTGTAGGAGCCCTCACAACCAACGGCATCAGTGCAGACACCAGCACTGAGATTGGACGAGCAAAAAACTGCCTGAGTCCTGAGGACATTATCGAGAAGTACAAAGAGGCCATCTCCTACTATGGAAAGGTACTGACCTAAATTTACACAGCTGTTAAGCCAGGAACCCAATCAGGATGGTTATTGTTGGGTTTTCTTGAGGATAGATTATGCATTGTCCCGGGCCAACATTCATCATTATTGCTTGATTTTTAAATTATTTACGTCTTTTTCATTAGATGTTAAATATGAAGATATTTTCAAATCAGCGTGCAGACTATTAGAGTTAAGCTCAAATGAACATTTACATAATAAGAGTAATGTATTTGTGCCAACTGTCAGTCAAAATTTCCAGCTGGATTTCTTAACCATGTAATCCAACACTGACAAGCAGATAATGAATTTTCTATTATTTATTTATTTATTTATTTTCAAGAGACTAAACAAGGACAATTTTAAACACAGGCTTCTTTCACTGCTCCCTTTTTTTTCAAGGAGTTGCCACAGCTGATAGATCTGCATATTTCCAGTTGGCACAGATTTTTCTGCTGGATGTCCTTCCTGGTGCAAACCCTCCCGGGGATTTGTGTCTCTTTCTGGGAGAAACCAGGGATCTGAAAAGCTAGTACTTTAACTGCCTTGTAAAGATATCTGAAGGTCTTAGACCTTAATAGGTGATTCTTGTGATATCTTGTAGTTGTGTCATATTGTTAACAAACCAAAAGTAACAATCAATGTTTTCTGTTGATGTACTGATACACTACCTGAGTATCCCAAGCCTGATAAATCTGTATCATCTGTGCCACGTAGCTCCTTTTGTTTTCCAAAAAAGTATTACAAAGACATCAGTGAGCTGCACTGTTGCAGAACGTGACATGTTCCTTTACTGTGATTAAAAGCGCCACTTTAGTTGACTCCAGGTCAGTCCCCATATGGATCCAAACAAACACAAACCAAAACATTTGCTAGTGCACCAAATCTGCAGTTGAAAATAGTCACATATTTGTAGGTACCCCCCTTCTTGCACAGGACTTGGGGACATCTATTATTTTGGAATAATTGCAAAATGAGTCTGATTGTATTCCTGTGCAAATTTGCTATGTCCTTTATTTTAGAGTTATATTTCCACCATTAACTGCCTGCCACATTGGGCCAAGCACAGAGGTCCTGTGATCAGTTCCATGCAAATCAGCATATCTGCCTCTCCTCTGCTGGAGACTTATGGAGGCTTCTCGCAGTTGTTTATAAAAGTTTGGAGAACATTTTGGGTGTAATTTCAGGAGGCTCATGTTGCTCCCCAACGTGGAGACACATTTATAGGCGACAAATTCAAATCCATCAGAAGAGCGAAATCTCAGAGGACGATGAGATTGACAGTGCACACGGCAGCATATGATGAGGAACATCGTGCTGTCTCCTAACAGTCTCAGCAGTCACTGTATGACAGCCTATTTATAGTAACATAAGGTCAATGGCACACAACCAGACACTTTCCAATCAATAGTTGTCATTATGTCCAGCGATAATGTCAGTAAATATTGGTACTCTGACTTTGCTTGTTTTATGTAAATGATCCATATGAAAGTTAGACGTGGGTGGGATGAAATTCAAAATCGCTCGAGGTCTCCTGGAAATACAAATCCTGCACAGATAGGGCTTAAGATGTGCAAACATAACATGGAAATGATACATATAAATAATCACTAATGTTCAGATGGGTCTCTTTAGCATTTAGCTTTTCAATAAAGGCTTTGAAACTTGTCCTTTGTTTAAAAAAAAAAAAAAAAAAAAAAAGTTATTTTCTCCTGCCTGGTCTAGGCAGTGATGTTAGTTATAAAATATTCTTGCATATGATATAAGCTGAGATATTAAACATTTTATGTACGCAATACATAAAACGATACAATATGAAATTCCAACTCATACTTTTTATAGCTCAGCCAAAAATGATGTTCGACTCATGGCAGAGAAACGCAGACGCAGTAGGGAAGTCCTAAAAAGAGATTTTTAGATTTTGGGACAGCAGCAAAAATACAGACTAACGGCAGCTTTATTCTTTAAATGAAGAAAAAAAAAAAAAAAAGCAGATTAAGAGCATTTATTCTCCTTCAATTGTACATGATGAGCAACAAGTCCTGCCTGGGGCAGCACTAGTTCTCTAAAGGTGCTTTAGTTTATCTTTACAATGAAGCTGTTCTCTTACTATTAGACTTGGTAAAGATGAGATGAGTGTCTCACCATCTAGAGGCCTGTCCTAAGAAGCAGGTTTTGAGACTTAGCAAGGTAACTTCATGTTAAGCCTGTGGTTTCACTGTTCTTAAAAATACTCCTAACTGGAATGCATTGCCATGTGAAGATGACAAAAGGTCAGTGCATACAAAACCACCACCCACTCGCTGATCAATTCTCTGGAAAGTGGTATCGCCATTCCTAGAAAATCTCTTGGGCCTCTGTGTGCAGATACTAAGAAGGTCAGTAGTTTTTGGAGACTGTCTAAAACCTTTGTCTTTCTCTGATTATTATCGATGGTAGATACAGATTCTCAGTGGAGGGAGCTTTATTCCCTGCTTTATTTTTTTTTCTTGCAGACTGCAGCCAATTTTAAAGTTATTTCTTTGTTCTATACTTATAAAGCACCATAATCCTAAAACAGAGAGCACCAAAGCCTCGTGCATGTTGCCTTCATATGGAGTCAGCCTACAACTGCTTTAAATACTGTTGGTTATTCGTTCTGTACTCTCAGACAGTTCTAACACCACCAGGCCTGCAGTGGAAAGAATAGGGCTAAAACTCTCTGATGCCATAGGAATACATCTGTCCTTCTGACCACACTATAAGCCACATTTACACAAAATAGTGCATTTTAAAAACAAAAATACCATAACTACATACAGCACTTCTCAGACAGTGTTGCTTTGGCTGTGGCAGCTGTTGTGCTGATAGTGTGTATTATGTGTTTAACTTCTCATTTTTCTTATCCTGTGGTTTTGTAATTGTTTGTAAAATGATCTGCTGTGCTGCCACTAGACCGGTGCTTGTTTGTGATTGGTTAGATGTCGCAAACACAGACTTACAGAGTTGATAACCACCTTCTTGTCACTGGTGGGTAAGCGAAGGGGAAATGAAGCCAAATTAGGAAGAGATATCCCAAATATGCTGAAATTGTTTCATAGTGCAGGTCATAGAGCGCCAGGTTAATAGGTCATGGTTCTGAATTGAAGAGTGGACCACATTAAGGAAAATAAAGGGTATTTTTATGTATAGCCCTTCAATTTTTTTTTAGATTAATGGTCACAGAAAACCAAAGGAGCTGGTAAGCAGAAATGGAAGCGACATGTCTGTGGGGTAATATTTTTCGATTTCAGCAGGGGGTAGTGTTTGATTTGTTTTGACGCTATTAGAAAGTCTTAAACACACTTTGTTTGAATAGTATCAGTACATGCTAACAGCAGCTGTTTGTTACTGAAGCTACACGGGGGGCAAGCATGGGAGCACGTGTAGCTATGAGGACTAGAACCTTATTATTAAGCAATAAAGCAGAAGTGCTCACAGAAAAGTTATTGTATGGGTCCTTTTGTAGCAGAACGTACTTATATCCAGTGTACTTGTACAAAGTCACAAAGAATAATATTAAAGTATCTCTAATGCTTAGGGAAGCCGAATAGGCTCATTATGCTTCCAAACTATTCAGAAGCAATCCTGTGCTTTATCTTCATTATTATAATTGCCTCTTTGCATTGACCTCCTTCAGCCTTTTTTACCTGTAACTAGTTCATTCAGAATTAAATTACATCTCAACACAGAGCCATTCAGATATTAATTGAATTTTAATAAGGAGACAATGAGGGTGGAAGTGGGAGGAAGTTGAGGGACGGGGAGATTTGAGAAGGGGAAAAAAAAAAAAAAAAAAAAGGCAAACCGGCAGCAGCAGCTCAGGTTTTTCAGCAGAAACGGAGTAATGGCTGGGAATTCCTGAATGTGGAGTGACAGGAGATCCGAGTTATCACACTCCTCCGTCATCCTACATTTGTGGTGACTGATGATTATGGTCATATGTTAATGAGAAAACATTCTTCCTGATTATGAGGTGGGTTGTAAAACTCAAGGCGACCCTCTTCGATGGTCCATTATTTATTAATGCTGAACCCCCCCCCTGCTCCTCCTCTTATCTCCCGCAGTACAAGAACGCAGGCGTCATCGAGCTGGAGGCCTGTGTGAAAGCAGTCAGGGTGCTGGCTATTCAGAAGAGGGCCAGAGAGGCCTCCGATTTCCTGCAGAACGCTGTTTACATCAACCTGGGACAGGTATGCTATCTGACTGGGAAATAAAAGCTTTTCCACCCACACTGGATGATTAATATGGCCACTGGCTCAGGGGTGGACAGTTAAATCACAGGACTATCATACTTGAGTAAAAAGACACACTAAAATGGACCTTGCCTGCACCATATTGCGCTCTCAGACTATGTATTGCTCTTTTTTTAGTCTTAGCTCTTTAGCGTTAGATTAATGCATTTTTGTTTTGTGTCTGATTTTTGGCCTTTGATAATTTGATACGACTTTCAGCCAGCGAAGTCTCTTACAGTCCACCTCTAAGTACAGGGATTCACAGACTTTTCTTCTCCAGTTGCAATATGAAAATACTCAGTTTTTTTTTTTTAATGACATTACATTTTTTTTTATGACACATACATTTGTCCATGAAACTTTCCTACTGGGTCATTGTTATTATGACTCAGTGTGATGAAAATGTTTTTAACAGTCTTTAGCAAACACTAGACCTCCATGAATGTTTTTTTTTTTTTTTTTTTAAACTTTTGTCAGTCAGTCATGTCCTTTCAAAAGATGTTTTTACCACCAACTCACCTCAAAAACTCTTGCCGCCATTCATCTGTAGTAAGTGTAGACTGTGGGTCAGTTGTCAATATGCTGGATGTCCACCTCTGTTTACTCTGGAGGAGGCTGTAAAACTTTGTTAAAGGAGTCTGATACAAGTCGATGAGTCAGTGAAGCGATACTGAGGTGAGCTGTTGAGGATATCCTGAACTTTTCTGTCAGCTGTTCTTTTGTCGCTGTTAGCCTCTGTTAGCTGCTGTTAGCTGGTGTCAGTGAAACTTTCTTTGAAGTGAATCTAAGATTGTTGGACTCGAACACTTGGTGAATAAACTCTAATATGATGTGAGAGGAAGAGTTTGAGGTGGAAATGAGGGAGGAGGAGAAAGACGTAAAAAAACATGAAAATATACATGTACAAATACTAAATGGTCATAGTGTGAAAGAGTTATTTGTGATCTCTAAATTAAAGTAACTTGTGCTACATATGTGGCCGATCTCTAGCCACAAAAAATATAATGAAATTAGGGGAAACCGCAATCTTACTGTGTTCAAGATGGCGGGGCGACGTGGCGGCTTCCACAAACCAACGTCTCTCCTGTGTATTTTTAATGGATTAATTCTGAGTTTATGAGAATCCATCAATTTGTTCAAAGAAGTAATTATACACTGTGTGTGCATATTTATAAAAACATTCTTCTTTTCTATTAAATAACTTCAAAAAGCAAGTAACTGTACCTTTTAAGAAAGGTTAAATTTGGTTCAAAGATTTCAAAAATGAAAATGTACATTTATCTTTTTTATATATTTGATTGGCATTTTATATGTTTATTGTCTAAATCTTAAGACATAAAAAACAAAAATCAATGTATTTAAAAATAAGTGTTATTGAGATATCAGATTGTTGGTGTAATCAGCTGTAGTAAGTTCATGCTGTAAACAGTTTTGAACCAATTTTAGTTGTCCAGGGACGTCTTTTTGTAGACCTTTTTTTTTTTCTCTCTCTCTCTCTCTCTCTCTCTCTCTCTCTCTGTCGTCTAACAAAGTCGGCTTTTCAAGTTTCATCGATGGGTTTGGAATGTTAATGCTGCCCTCTCAGCACATCAGAAGACTCTGATAAAAAGATGCCCCGACAGAAAACTTTTTTTTAATACTGACCTGTGGTTGGTTTATAAACTCTTTTTAAGCAAGGTGATATCACAGAAATTCACCTCCCCCAGCAGAAAAGTGTAAAAGCACTTCTTTTTAATATCAAACTATGTACATGTATTGATTTACATAGTTATAATCAAACATCCAAGTGAAGTCATTAAAAAAGGCATTTTTGAGTGGAGAAGGACTTAATGATGTTTCTTTACCTGCAGCTGTCGGAGGAAGAGAAGATCCAGCGCTACAGTATTCTGTCTGAGCTCTATGAATTGATTGGATTCCATCGAAAATCAGCTTTTTTCAAGCGTGTCGCCGCCATGCAGTGTGTAGCTCCCACCATCCCAGAGCCTGGCTGGAGGGCCTGCTACAAGCTGCTGTTGGAGACGTTACCCGGATACAGCCTGTCACTTGATCCCAAAGACTTCAGCAAAGGTAGACTTAGTCACATGATGGCTGAATAACATCTAGACATAATATTTTTACATGGGCATATACGCAAAAAACAATCCTATGAGCCATTCTCGTACAGTCCCCAGACGCATCTCAAACTATTTACCGTATTTTGCGACCATAAGGTGCACAGAATTATAAGGCGCACGATAAAACATATGTAGAGCGAAACAAAAGCGTCAGGTAAGTCGAACTTTATTCAACACATTCACAATAACTCAGAATAATACCCTCACATTTTAAATCATTCATCTTCTGCAAATCCATCAAATTCCTCATCTTCAGTGTCTGAGTTGAGCAGTTGGGAGATTTCAGCATCAATGCCGGGTTCCCTCTCGTCCTTATCCAAGTCAGTCTCGTTATTGTTACTGTTTTGGTTTGGTTGGGGCACACAGCAACTAACTGCGGTTTGGTTTCCAGTTTTGGAACAATGCTTCCACTTCTTGTTGAATTTATCTCCGGTGGCTTTGGCTGCGTTCCACACCTGCTGCGCTGCACTCACAGCTTGTTCTCGTCTAATATCGTCAGCAGAGTCATTTTGTGAATCGGTGATGGCCTATTTTAGAGAATTCAATGAGGCCTTTGAACTGATCTGCCAGACCGGAGGCCATATCGCTGCAGACCACGCAGTGGTGCAGTGGTGTGGATACTCGGCCATTGGCGGTCAGACAGCAGCGCTCAAATTACACAGACCGACCGACATTTTCTAACTATTTGAAAAGCGTATGCTGGGCATTAAACTGGTGTAAAGACATTTACAAACTTTGTGACATCATGTCAACTTTATAAAGTGCAACTTAGAAATATGCAGAAGCCATTTCTACCTGATGATCTGACATGTTAGAATATGACTGTTTAGTTTATTTAGGTCTGCTTGGTAAGAAAACAGGTTCCAGGCTGATGCTTTTTTGCAGTAAAGAGCTGCAACTCTGACATCAGAATATCACTCTTGATAACTTGGGGCAATATTGAGAGCACGGACTCTCCTCAGGAGAAACTGTCGGTTTCAACAGCATAAAACAAACCAACAGAAATCAGAAGCAGCAAGTTGTGGAGCCGGTGGTGGTTGACAGCTTTTAGATTGGTATACGTGCACATTAAGTGCTGTCAAAAGGGTCCATATTAATGCTAATAGCGTACTTGTGCTCTCGTATTGTACCTGTCAAGACTTTCCTGTATTTTCTGATGTGTTTGTGAACAAGCGGCCGCTCTGCAGGAGCTACAAACAGACAAACTCCAGTCAGCTACAATTATGTTATGTCTGTAGCATTTGAAGCCAGTAATTTTAGAAAGTGTTAAGGACCTTTAGTAGGTGGCTTTTAAAAGAATTTTCTAATTACTAAAAATCTGCAGCACAAAGCTGCATTCATGGAACATCTGACAGGAGACTGATGGCGATAAGATTCATGCATTTTAAATTTCCTCAAGGCTTCTGTAATGATCACAGAATCATAATACTGAACCTTTATGAGATATGAGTCTCATTAATTACTACAATTTTGAAAGACATTTCAGTTGGGTTTACAACAGACCCTGCACCGGAGAGAAGTTTAAAGAAATCACTCCGTGTGAGCACATGGATGAGAAAATACACGCACGAGGAAGGAGGTGTTCACATTATGCACCGATCTCTGTGCAGAAATGCAGAAACCTGAGACGCTGCAAGCTCATCAGCTGCCTATAAAACATATCTGGATTATAGTCCTCCCTCTGGCGTTCAGTTCAGTTCAGTTAAACTCAAAAAAATACCAAGCAAAAACATGTGGGGGCCAGCTCTTCACATGCAGGGTGAGGACTCAGTGAAGAGTTACTCTGACACTGTGCTCACAGCTTTGAGCCATCCACCTGTGCCAATTGTGCACTTGTTCTGATAAACTCTTCCCCTCTCATTACAAATAAATTAACACTCCTGGCAACAACTCTCATGACCGCATCGGGTGCAAAATAAGACAGGCTTTTTTCAGTGTTAAATTTAGCACAGTTGCAACAAATTGCGTGCCACAAAGCTCAGTAAATCACGTTTGTATAATTCATCTCCTCCCCAGATTTTGCATTCTAAAAAGGAAATTCCTACAAATGCATATGCAATAAGGCCAACTGCAAAAATATCCATGTCCATGCCTTTCGCTTGCAAACGGACACTACTCCTCTTTAGTAAATACAGACAGCAGCTTTTTAACACCTAAAGAGTGCTTTGAGTTGGTGCACACTATAAATCTTGCTCCTAGTGAGTGAGAGGGTTCCGTGTATAATGCCTCCTGTACACACCGTCCTGGCAGCACCCTCTCCTAAAGCAGACAGAGTATCTTCAGTAGTGAAAAATGTGTCTGAAGTGGACGATCTCCAGTTATGTGCTACATGTGAGAGAGTAACAGGCAGTTAATGTGTGAAAACCGATATAGTTCGATTAATTTTTTTTTTTTTTAAGGGTTGCAAACCAAAAGTGCTGATTTTTACATCAGTTTTTATATCACTCTGCCGTACGTGATTAACAGCAGTGTCAACATATTTGATAGATTTAGTTAATGAAGAGTGTTGCTTCGTTTCACTACCAGCTTTGCTGTCTTTTCAAAAGCAATCTTTCAGGGTATTTTGCATTCGAGTCAACACTTTGCTTAAAAAGAATCATGGGTGAGACCTGACCTGGGCTTTTGTAGACTACTTGGTAAAGCCTCCCCTGATAAACCTCTTACTCCCACAGACTCTTGACCCTTGCTCACTACAGCCTCTCAGTGGCAAGCATTGGCCATACAAAAGCATACAGTGTACAGAAAAGTTCAGGGACATCTGTGTTCTATCTTATGATTGTTATTCAAGAGATGCGGTGTGAGGAGATTTTTCTTGGATAAGCTGTTAATCTTTGGCCTTTTTTCCTTTGTAAATGGTGGACAGAAAAAAGCTGCATGTTTTAGGTCAAATGCTTGTACTTAGAGCTGCAGTAGGCAGCATGTTTTTGGCATTGGACCAAAATCTAATTATAATTGTAATTCAAGTAATCTGAAAGAGAACTGGACTCCTGAACCTCATCTGTGTTCTGTGTCTAGTCCACGACGGGTGACTTTGACCAATTACAGCTCTCTTCAGACCAAAGCAGGTGAGCACGATATAGTTGCATAGAGGAGAAAGAGTCCATGCAGAGCTAAATTTAGTGGTCAAATGGTTTGACCAAAGCACTTATACTAAGAAAAACAGAGTTGTCATAATTTATATTTTGTGTAATTATACTACATAGCATTATGTAATTGTATTACATAAGACCCCAGTGTGTACTGTATATGTTCCTTTGTGTATGTGGAGTCCAACAGTCCAATGAAGTACTCAGACAATCAGTGAATTTTACACTGTTATACATTTCCTTTCCAACATTTCACCAATTTCACTAAGGTATCTGGTACAACGATCTTACAGTTAAATCATTTAAATAGTAGTCTCTGGCACACATGTATGCCACCCTAGTATCTTACAGTACTGTCAGATACCAGTGACTTGGAAAAGTCTTGCTGAGCTCAAGAGATTCAATTGCTATTAGCAATTAACAGATAATTTCTATTTTCAAGTATCCAATTCTTATCTTCATACTTTATAAAAGATTGTTTTAAAATATGCGTCTTCCAAGTAGTAAAAAGTAGTCAAGGATCATCTGATTTTCAAAAAGCTTTTAAAGTAATGGACATACAAGCTTGCTGAGAATTTTAAAATACATGGCTGAATAAAAATATTTAATTACAAAACTTACAATGCTCACAAGTGCTCAAGACGTTCCCCTCTAGATGCATGGCATATGTCCATACGATAGTCAAACTTGTCCCATACATGTCTGCAGCCACTGCTGCTGTTGTGTGGTTTTGCAGTTCATCCACAGTTTAAAGGGGAGGTGCATAAATGGAGTCAAATTACCTCTTTCTAATAGTACGTGTTTTGATTGTTACCAGTGAATGGCTGCGGATTTAAAACACTTTAAAATTGGATGGTTCTTTTTGATACACCCTGTTATTAATGCCACCGTAAAAGAATAAAAACCAGGTAGCTTTGTGGGACTTTTGGATGAATAAGATGGAAAAATAGGCCTTAGCTTGTAAAAATTGCCTATATAGAGCCTTTCAAGTTCTAACAATTCTAACTGCTTTTTGCAAAAAAACAATTAAGTTTGTCCTTGAGAAATGAGCTTTTTAAAGTAACTTATGCCAATCAGTTTGGAGAACTTGCCCCAGTTCTTTTGTGGATTCAGGCTTTCTCAGTTCTGTCATATCTGTCACTGCATGTAATCCCACACTGACTCCATGATGTTAAGATCCAAGCTCTGTGGGGGCCATACCATCTGTTGGTGCAGAATCAATCTGGGACAGATCAGACACCTCCCCAATGATACTGCACGATGAATTTAAACATCTGCGCTGGTTAAAACCCTCGCAGAGTCCTGTCTATACAATCCAGCAATGATTGTATACTTAAAAATAGCTTTTTCTGTCTGTCCTTCCTTTGTCTTGTTATATATCAGATATAAAGGTTACTGTTGGGTATTTGTCAAACCTAAAAGTAGAAGTCTTCTTTCGGGCTAGAGCAAATCATTTAAAAGTAAAACAAAGTGATAACATGTGCACAAGTGTACACTTCATTATTAAAACTGAATAATCTAGGTGGAACTGTAGAGCATTTCTTCTGAATCAAATAGTCTATTAATAATTACGTTATTACATTAAAATTTTCAGATGAGGCAGCAGTACAGCTTTATCCACTTGATGAAAGTCAGTGTTCAGTATATAAGAGCACATAAAGTGCATTGCACTTAATATAGCATAATATTATACAGTTAAAAATATAAGCACCCTCAAGTAGACTTGGAGAAGAACAGTACATACAATACATTGCACTGCATTTAAAAATTATGCTACATGAAAGATAGCTATAACCACTGGATTATATATATATATATATATATATATATATATATAAAAATATGCTATTTAGGTTTAAGGAGCAGACTAATAAAGTACTACCATTTTTTTTTTTTGTAGTAGTGTAGTGTATTACAACTTTTTGAATGGGCTGTGTCATACTGCAGGCCACATTACTTGTCAGATAATTACAAGATAATGCCATCAAAATGCTGCAAAAGGCAACGACAGCACAATCACAGTGGAAAGATCAAGTTCAGTGATTCTGATCATTTTTCAGTCCCAGTCGTTGCTGCTTAGTCACACAGAATAAATGAACTAAATCAACTAACAGTAGCATTGCTTAAAATGTAACACTGTACAATAAATTGGCTTTTCCTAAGAAGCGTCTTCATTAGTAACTGAGAGCCTAATATTATCAGTCAAACTACCCATGCTGCGTTACTTTCAGCAGGCATCAGTACACACCGTCATTACCACGTCATGACAATGCAGTAATGGCTAATGGCTGAACGTACAAATTGGTTGTTGGATTTGTCGAGGTCTTGCTACATATTCTGTCTATATTCTCCCAACTGACGCACTGACTCCCGCAGGGCTGATGGGAAAGCAGGAAATGATGGAAGTAAGCCTTTTAGCGGAAGGGATCAAGTGATAGTTTATAAGGCAATACCGTGGGGCTGCAAGTTCAAAAGAGAAAGAAAATGGGAATCAATAGTGCATTGCAATAAGGCTGCTGTGCCCAGACATGCAGTCGAGCAAATGCCTTTGTAAGTGGTTCATATGCCCTTTTTCACCACTATTACTGCTCCTAGTAATGGGGACACTGTATTTTTCTGTCACCTTTTGTCCTCTCGCTGCTCTGTTGTCATTCTTTTAAATGCAATTTTGGAGTTGTCTTTTTTGGTAATCATTCAGATGCTTATAATTGAGGAGAACAATGGAAGTATGTGCCATCTCATCACCCTACACAGTAGATCCGAGGAAAGCTTGAGGGTGCACTGCCTTTTGAGTCAGGTTTTCTGCATGACAGTGTGACTGCTTGGCCGTGGCAACACACTCATTATCTTGGTGGTGTGTTAATTGGATTGCCAGACACCTCCAGTTCAGCACTGAAAATACCACAAATGAACACATTTTTCATGTTTGAGTGAGAGCGACATGCTCAGAAAATCCGGAGTGTCCTTTGGATTACCGTCCTCCAGATAAGCGCTGGTTCTGGCAGACAGGTGGAAGTCAGCTATTTTTAGACCGCTTAGTGGGTGCAGTTTCATGACAGAAAAAAATAACTTATGAAGGAATGGCATTTGCAGTTTGTTCATATGGCAGAAGAAGTCAGGATGAATAACAACCATGGTAGAAAAATGCTGATAAGTGAAAAGTGTCATGGGTATGATTTGATCCTAGCAGAAGTGGTATTTAAGCTGAGGAAACATCAGAGTGTTTACCAGATATCCTCCTTCCCACCTTCTGGCCCCCACAGCCTCTCCAGAGCATCTTTCCTCTAGTTTTTCTTTCCCACTCAGTGAGTCAACAGTCGACAGCTGGGAGTGGAGCAGGGCATCTTGTGGGGTAGGGGTGGGGGGGTGTGGGGGTGTGGGTTGAGGGCCTTATGTAACAGTTGGTGTCAAGATAGAATGCTATTAAGATGTCTTGTGGTGCTCTGCAGAAACAAAACACCAGCGGCTAAGTTAGCGAGTGGAAGCTTACAAATGAATAGTAGAGGATGGCCCCAGTGAATTAGTTACAGCTAATTATGTATGTGTACGAGACATTTGTGATGCAATCAGGGTTAGAGGAATTTGGCTAAAAATGAGTAAGTCAATATCTTACTAATTATTGGAGACATCTCAGTAGGTCAGTGTGTCCATCTGTTCACCATGTATCTCAACAACTGACTAATCTGCTTGAAAGTTGGCAGGTGTATTTCTGGGGACCCGAGTAAATGTAGGGCCGAGCTGGAGTTTGCTTGGATGAATGGCTGTCAGATTTTGGCAGAGTTGTTCTCAGTTACCAGTGTTTTCCCAATTGCTGAGTGACTGCTAGCCTCTCTACTGTATGTGTAGGGGGAGGGGCCCACATGTACACACAGGCTTTTTTTTTTGTCTATCTTTGTGATCCTAAACTAAAACAGGCTTTTACAAGGTTATGAAAAGAGAGAACATTTACAGTTTTATTTCTATTATGGTCTAAAAATGTCAAACATACCTGAACAAGTACATTTTTTTTTTTTAACATTTAATCTTACTTGTTTTTTGGTCTTTGGTTTCCTGTGACAAATTACTTTAGTCACACACACATTTTGTTTGGCTACAACTTGCAATCTGCACCTTCTGAGAAGCTGCCTTTTAAATAGGCGCACACATTAGTGCATCCGTAAAGCTGTCCTTTTTCAAAACATTGTAATTGCTTACATGCGATGTGTGTAGCTTTAAAAGAAACAAAAAACAAACTGGGTTACACTAGTCCTAGACAGGCAGCTTGTAGTAATATTACTATTTAATATGTAGTTAATTACTGTGTTATGTTCCCAGTTATAACATTTAATGTCATTTCTTATGTGTGAAACAGTAGTTACTAAAAATAGTTACAGTTACAGTCTGGTGCCACTGTGGTCACATCACATCTGCTACCACAAGCCACTGTTTCTGCCAGCCATGTTTACAAACAGCTGATCCAGACAGGGTGGAAAATGTGTTAAAAGATAAAGATTAATGCATTAGCATCAGCATAACAAAAGCCAGCACAATGTAGGCAGATATCAGCACAAAGATCTCGATACAATCCGAACAAAATTGACATGGTACAACAAAATTTTAGCTCATCTGTATCAGGCAGAATATTGTCTATGTGCTAATCTGATTTGATATCTGCATAACATTAGATGCCAGCAATGAGCTTTGCCAACCATGTGAGTATGACTTTCTTTCTGTCATCTCTCTCCCAGGTACCCACAGAGGCTGGGCTGCTGTACAGATGCGCCTCCTGCATGAGCTGGTTTATGCCTCCCGTCGCATGGGCAACCCGGCCCTGTCTGTACGCCACCTGTCCTTCCTGTTGCAGACCATGCTGGATTTCCTGTCTGAGCAAGGTCAGTTCATGATAAACAGTCAGAAGGAAGCTTGAAAATGAGCAGAATATACTAGTGTTTCTTTGCAGAATTGAAAACCTGTGTGGTGTTTTCAGCTTCATCCCCTGCCTTCAGAAAAAATCTAGACTCAGCCAACCTGTCCCTTGGTGATTGCAGCATTATACCATGAGTTTTAATAGTATGCGATACACAACAAAGCCAGCTTTTTCTTGGCGGGAGTGCAACATTGTGCTCTGACCAGAAATCCAGCTGCAGCAGCCAGGAGATAGGGCTTTTTTTTTTTTTTTTTCCCTTTCTGAAGCTGTGCAAGCCAGACGCTCCACTGGCCACACAAAAGAGGCCAGTGTAATCCCTGGTTGGCTACTGAGCATGAGAATTGAGGGTGGGAGGGAGAATATAAGGAGACGAGGTGGGAACAAGATGAAGCAAGCTCAAAGTATAAAATATTAAATATTAGCAAAGGGAGTTCTGCAGCTCTGCTAAGACAAGCTTTCTTAGAAACAGTTCTGCTGAAAAAGTATTACTATCTACAGCGTTACACACATCAAAGGGTGTGATATAATTACTACTTTGTTGTTGTATCACAAGAAGTGAGCAAGTATTTTCTCCCTGAAGAAAGTGACCTTGTAAGCTGACTTCTTCAGCAGTGCTTTCTGCTGCACTAAAATACTGTTTCATATTTACTTGGTGTAACTTTTTGGGTTCTGAGCACCGTCTGTTGCAGCTTTGTTGCCCTCCTTTGATTGCCTCTACTCCTGTCAGCAGCGTGATATTAAAAATGACAGAAAGTAGGTAGGTCTTGTGAAGTAAGTCCCCTTTGATGTGTGTGTGTATATGTATCATAATAGAAAGTTAACAGTCTCATAAGTTTGATTCCTGGGTACATGCTAGATGCAGAATGATCAAAATCACAACCATATTTTTAAATGTAGTGAAACTGGAGTGATGTATTGATCTAATTTGATTCATTCAAAGTTCGATACTTTTAATGTCAAACAATAATGCTGCTAGAACGCAGTTGGTGTTAGAAGGTCCCATGTGTGAGCCTGAATGTCAGTAGCAGCTTATGATGACAACACAAAGCAGGCAGGGACGGCAGCTGAAAGCTGGTCCAGCACCTGCGATATGAGCAAGCAGTGGAATAAGAGCATTGCATCTCTATGTGTCTCCTGTCCCCGCTTCCAAAACTGCCAGTAAAAAGCTTTACTTGATTTTCAGTATCATCAGCAGACGGGGCAACAGTATAAGGAAATCAAACATGTTGGCAGTTTGTATCAAGAAAGACATGGGACCCATTTCACACATCCCGCCTTTACAAGGACAATCAATACCAAGTATGAAGCATCCAGCTGTATCTTACGGAGCTGGCATTGCCCTGTTGGCTGATATTTTTTGTTTTCTTGTTTTGTTTTGTTTTTTTGGGAGGGAGTGGAGGGGGGCTTTGACAGTTTAATAAGTGTTATACCATCTCCTTCTCTTTGAAATGAAGTGAAAGCGTGCTCGCCTTTGTTTGTTGGCCGGTTCAGCCGTTTAGCTGATGATCTAGTGCTTTTAGACCACTAGCAGCTCTTTTCTTTTTCTTTTTTATTTGTAGAGTAAAACATCTGATGGGAAGCTTTTGTTGTTGAAGAGCAGAGTTATTAGCTTTTATTTCTGTTTCTATTTCGTTTTGAGGCTTTGTTTTATTTCGGTTTAGTTTCTTAGTTTCTGGAGAGAGCTTGCTTGTTTCAGTTTAGTTTTTATTTTTTGATTGTCTAGTTTTAGCTCAGTAAAATGTGGGTGTGTGGAGGATTCAAACGGTGGATAGTATCCTCGTTATTGGTGCACATATAGTTCTCATTAGGAGGGTAAATAGTTTTAATAGATAAAATCAATTAAATCTTGTTTTGTCTAGAGCATACAGTCACATGAAAATGCGCGAAACCTTGGTTCTTTTCTTTTTCAGCTATCCTGTTGTAGATTTGCTGGTGTTCTTGGATCACTGTCTGATGATCTGATTTTGGCCCGTCTTTAGCTGTTGGACAGCTGACCTCCCATTTAATTCTAGGATAAAATTTGCCATACTGGCTCAGTCTTTTTCTATTTCTGCTGTTATGAACTTTAACATTTAAGCTACTGTCTTCTTTGGGCCAAAGCTTATTTATGGGCCAAAGCTTATGTTGCTGCCATCAAATTTGAAACCAATGGTAAATTTTTCAAGTTTGAACATTTGATGTGCTTTTCTACTGTGAATAAAACAAGGATTTATGAGATTTATAAATGGTCACATTCTGTTTCTATTTACAGTTTACAGCAGTTTTGTAATTGGTGTTGTAAATAGATATAAAATAAATACAAAACATACAATAGAAATAAAAACAAAAATTGTGTTCTTGTGTTATTTCATCACTATGAATATCTATTTTTCTTTCTGTCATTTATTTTTATATATATATATATATATATATATATATATATATATATATATATATATATATATATATATATATATATATAAATAAAACTCCCATAGATATTCAGTACAAAAGAATAGACATGCAGTCAGGTACTATCCCATAAAGGATCATAACCTCATGAATGAACAGATCTGATGCCTTTTAGATTCAGCTGCTGTCTCTCAGGATAGGCAGGTTGTGGTAAAAATCCCCCACTTCTTTGTTGTCTCTGTGCAAGTCACAGCAAAGACCTCTCAATTCTGAGTCATGACTTTGCATTTCTACACATTGATGTGTTGTATTTAAGATGAAGCCTGTAGAAAATAGTGTCCCCTTGTTATCACTTTTTCTTTACTTTGAGTAGGTGAAATGTGGGCATTCACTTGTATTTCCATTATGTGCCTAATTTGACATGTTGTTGCATTTTACCAAGCTGGTGGTCTGAACAACAGTGTGATAATTGCATTGAATTTAGGTATTACAGGTGTTTGATGACAGTGACACTTGTATGACTTCTTATGTAGCTTCCAGATCTTTGAAAAACCTGACGGGGTGATTGGGTGAGGAATGAAAGCTTATTGTTATTCTAAGAGAGCTTGTCTGGGTACGCTTTTTATCCTCCTGCTGGGGAGAATAAAATCATCATACTGCCTGTCCATCCATGAGGTTTTACCTTTCTGGTCTGTAGATTCCAAAACCACAAGGAGTTTGTTTTGATGGTGGGTAAATCTTTTTGACCCAGAACCACCAGAATATCTGTTTATGGTGTACTTAAAATGTGATGTTTTCATTGTTTAGTTTCAGTAAACAGTGAAATTTCCTTAGTAAAAATGTTTCACGTGAAGTCCTCCAGTTGTGAATTGATATGCATTATTAATTGTGCAGACTTACCTTTTTTTTTTTTTTTTAATGATAAATTTGCATTTAGACATGACAGCCTCTAAACACATTCCATTACAATCATCCTGTATTTTTTTTCTGCTATTTAAATTTAATTAGCCAGCTATATTCACATGCAAAATGAACACCCAAATCACTGAAATTGTGGGTGCAGTACGCTGTTAAAATTATTAATATGGTGATGTAAACTTTACCGCTTATGCACCATTATCAAGTTTACTGAAGCAATAACAGTTATGTTTCTAAAGTTGTTCACTGCACCCAGGGATCTGTCACAAATAAAACTTGATATAGGCTCCATCACGATTTGTTTTAATGGTTCTAGTGCAGTTAATCTAAACGTGCCAGTGGACTTATGCATGTTGTGTGGATTTCTGTTCAGGGTTCTTGCCATATCTCCTCTTATTTTCATCTCTGTTGCTAAGATATGCCGTCCAGATTTGTCTTTATTGCCACTTTTGCTTTAGTCATGTACAATTAATTCATTTATTTGTGGATCACTTGGTTTTGTGGACAGCCATATTACTAAATACATGTTGGCTTGAATGTGTACTATGAGCATTTGACAGTACTGCTCGTATCCACATTATCTCTCAAATAAGCAGAGAAAACTTGTATACTGCAGCAGTGCATGCACAGTTTTCTAAACTCACTAAAGCAGAGATGAGTGAAATGGCTTACTTACTTTATATAGTGAATTTTATGCCAGAAATATTGTCACTTTCTTTCTGTTGATTATCCAAAATCACTTTTTGTTTTTTTTTAGCCGTAGTGTTATTGTTTTGATGATTTATGGTTTCACTTACACTATTTTTTTTTTCTCAGCTGCTGACATTTTGCTTGCAATACAGACAGAAAAATCTAAATTATTCATAAAACTTGTGACACGTCTGTTGTTTGCCAGTAGTTTTCATTGCACAATATAATTTGATAAGTCTCTCTCTGAAAATAATTCGGTTGTCTGTGCTGTCATTAAAGTTATTTGAAGCTCTAGTCTCACCGCTTTCTGGTGGTGTCTATAAAAGAGTAAAATGATGTGTCTCAAAGCTAATCCGGGAAACACCGGGGGCGGCTTTAACTACACGCCTGACCGCAATGTTTGTAAAGGATGAGAGTGCCACTTCAGCTCAAAGTTCAAGGCTGAAAACATTTTGAAAAAGCGTGTGGGATCAGTTTTTATTGCTTCATCTTTTTTAATTAGTTACCACTTTGTTTTTCAGTCTGGTTAGAAATATTCCTCAAAACATTAAAAAAACCAAACATTATGACTGATTTATTTGGTTGTTGCTCACTGTTTGAAATGATAATAAAAAAGTGATTTTTCTCTTCATGCCAGTCTGTTTGAGTAACAACACTTCGCGTCACGTCATACTGTTTATTCTCATGCATGACCACTGTCTGTAGTGAACGTTAACTTATCTTAAATTGTGCATGGTATGAATCATACTGTAGTGTATTGTTGTTTTATAGAGTGATTGTAGGGATGTGATGATGAGCTAAAATGCGACCACAATTAGTTCTACAACCCCAACTCCAAAAAAGTTGGGACAGCAGAATGCAGTGGTCTGCAAATCGCATACACCCATATTTTATTCACAAGAGAACATAGAAAGCTAATCAATATTAGTCTTTTCTTAAATTTGAACATCATTTGGTGTATTTTCTATGTTGTGTTGTGAATAAAATATGGGTTTATGAGATACTGAAATCAATGTATTGTGTTTTTGTTGACATTTTATACAGCCTCCCTACAGTTTTGGAGTTGGGTTTATTTTGAATGAATGTTTGGTTGGACTGCCTTGAAAATGAGACTGACATCTCAAGGAGTTTATCCAGATATGGTATAATGGATTTAACTGGAAAAAAAAAAATTCTATGTACATTTTTCCAATTGAGGTACTTGGGCTGTAACTCGCCTTAAAGAATATTGTGTTAAAGAAATACTTGAAAACACATGCAGTAGTACTAATTTCTTTTCTGTTTTACACAAATTTGATCAAACTCAAAGTTCTACCAAGTCTTGGCACCATCGATCAATTGTGCTTTCATTCCTATTAGAATAATTTTACATAGTATTAAAACCTTTATAAGTTTCCAGTAACAGTCCTTTGGCATCATAAATTTTTTTTTTGCCCCTTTCTCTTGCCTGTTCAGTTTTAGCAAGAGAAGCAGTACTCTTCTGTTCTGTTAGATGAGAGGAGCTGGTCAGTCTCAAGCTATTTTCACACATGCGCGTTTCAAGAAATTACCCAAGGGAGGTGCTGTTAATGGCCTGGTGAGTTTATAGTGATGGAGTGGTCAAATCAAATATGGCAGTGAGAACCTACACTGATCAGGCATAACATTATGACCACCTACTTGTTGCTCAAACCAATCCTGAAGCATTTTTGCTTTTTGCAGGGTGGAAAGAGGCCACAGCCATCAGGATATAATATTTCCATGAAAGGTCTCAGGAATCTAGCCAGAAGACAGTCACGTGGTCATGTGCCCGTTGTTGACACTTTCGGCAGGTGACGGGGTCAGCATGGGCACCCTGACTGGTCCGCGGCTATGCAGCCCCATACACAGTGCACTGTGTGTTCACCTTTCCATCAGAACCAGCATTAACTTTTTTTGAGCTACAGTAGCTTGTATGTTGGATCAGACCACCTGTGCATTAGTGAGCCTTTGCTGCCCATGATGCTGGTTCACCACTGTTATTTCCTTGGACCGTTCATGATCAATACTGACCGCTGCAGGCCGGGAGCACCCCACAGAAGCAGCAGTTTTGGAGATGCTCTGACCCAGTCGTCCAGCCATCACAACTTCACAAGTCACTGGTTATAATGTTACACTCCCCTCCAAAAGTATTGGAGCAGTGAGGCCAGTCCCTTTTTATTTTTGCTGTAGACTGAAAACATTTGAATTTGACATTAAAGCGATGTCAAAGAGAGACAACAGATCAACATCTCAGCTTTAATTTCCAGGTATTTACGTCTGGATCTGATACACAGTTCAGAAGAGAGCATGGTTTCTCTGAACCTACCCATTTTTCTTGTGAGCAAAAGTATTGAAACGTGACGGACAGGCGTGTTTTGTTGCCCAGGTGTGTGCTGTTACATTGATCATTCAAACAATAATGTCTACACTCAGTTTCAGATTTCAGTTTTGCCTGTGCAGATTGTACATTGATAGTTAAAGGAGTAACCAACATGAAAACCAGAGAGCTGTCTATGGGTGGAAAACCATGTGAAGCTGAGAGAAGATGGAAAATCAATCGGAGCCATTGAACAAACATTAGCTATAGCCAGTACAACCATTTGGAACGTCCTGAAGAAGAAAGTCATCACTGGTCTATTAAGTGACAGATGTGGAACAGGTAGACCAAGGAAAACAGCATCAGGTGGTGACAGAAACATTTTAAGTGCTTTAAAGAAAGACTCTAAAACAACTGTTAGTGACATCATCAACAACCTGTAGAGGGCAGGAGTGAAGCTGTCACAATCTACTGTTCGCAGAAGATTTCATGAACTAAAGTATAGAGGCTTCACTGAAAGATGCAAACCACTAATAAGCAAGAAGAACAGGAAGGCCGGGCTGGAATTTGCCAAGAAGCACAGAGACCTCAGTTTTATTTACTGATGAGACAAAGATTAACTTTACCAAGCTGATAGAAAAGCTAAAGTTTGGAGAAAGGAAGGCTCCGCTCATGATCTCAAACATACGAGCTCATCTGTGAAATACAGTGGAGGTAATGTCATGGCTTTGGCTTGCATGGCTTCCTCTGGGACTGGCTCAATAATCTTCATTGATGATGTCATGCATGAAGGCAGTATTACAGTGAACACAGAAGTCTACAAAACATTTTGTTTGTCAATTTAAAGACAAAATAATCTTTTGTCTCATGTTGATTTTATTTTATTTTTTTGTCAAACCCAAATGTTTTCAGTCTACAGTGAAAATAAAGGGGTTGGTCTCACTGTTCCATTACTTTTGGAAGGGAGTGTATTTTACAAAACAGTAACAAGGGGCCCCCTGAAATGCCTTTTTTCCCATGTTGTGTGTTTTTGTCTGTCAAGAAAATATGCATGTGAAACTGTCAGTATTACTTTCATTGACACTATATACTGACAAAAATAAAATAACACAATCAGTATTTGCAAGAAAAAATAGCAATATTAAAAAAATGAAACAAATGCAACATTAAAATTAAATAGATTAAAGAGAAAGAAGAGGGGAATGCACGCACACATGCCAACATGTAACTGACATGTAATGTAATTATCATTGTTTTGTCATAAAATCTTTCATATATGTTTAAAATGAGAGCTTGTTTGTTTTTTTTATGGGTATTTTGAAATCAAATTCTTCATATGATGATAAAAACATTTTGATTAAGCAATTGGAAAATTGTCAGAATTCTGTTACTAAGCCATGTGCGAAAAAAGTCTTATTTTTGATATTCCTTATTAGGTAACTATGAGTGTACATATTTTTGTTTTTTAAATTATAGGATGTTAAGATACAGTTATTTTCCAGTTTCTGGGATAAAGTATATGATCTCTTAAATGTAAGTAAGGTGCTACATTTAAAATTAAATGTTAGAAAGTTTTAAAGTCATATTTACTAAAAACGCATTCGCACAAATCTGTGCGTAAATCACGTGTATGACAGTTTTACACTGAAATCAGTGGTTTATCAATATTTTTGTACCTGAATTTATTTGTACTTTATGAACAAATGTAGACAAACCTCTGATCAAACAAACACATGGAAATTTAAACAAAAACCTTTAAAATGTATTTACTGCTACTACTACAAAACATGTCAGACACTGAATTTTCACCTAAACAAACTTAAACAACTTTTTCACTGTGTGCATACAGGTGGTGACTGAACTCCGTATAAAATCTCATTTAGTCTTTTAATATTGACTTATCTCAAAATTTACAAGACATTCCACAACTCCAGAATTCACACAGTTACCTATTAAAAGTATTAATGTTTTTAAGCTTCAGGCCCTTTTTATAGCCACACTGCTTTTTCCAATTTCACCATCTTTTTGTGGGCTCCCCCAAATTACCCTTTTGTGATGTTGTCTGTGTTACAGGATGATATTTTTAGCTAGGCAAATCCACTATCTGGCATGTGCCATGCTAGTTTGAGATTTTTATTAATTGTACTGTTATCATTGCTTTCCTTGTGATTATTTTATTATTGATTCCAGTTAATACTGTTATCCAATTCCATTTTGTTTAAAAAATCTGAAATCTGCTTTTTTCCTTACAAAAAGGCTTCTGTCAATAATGTCATCCTACAAAGGGTCACAGATGTATATAAAATATTTCCAAGTAAATGTTCTTCTCCCTTGGTGGACACACTCATACAAAGCAAATCCTATGGCTGGGTGAGCAGTAATGTTCTCTTCAGAGATATTGATGGTACAATAAAACCTAGAATTTTACTTCAAGGCTGTGGCTGTTATTGTTGAGAGGGGACATCTCCGAGGTCAATAACATCTATTGAATTTGTCACACACAAAGATGAATCCTCAACACTGGCGATGGTGCTCAGATCATCTTTTGTAATTGTTGCTTTCTTGTCCTTGGTAATTATGTTTAGATTGCTTTATGTACTTACAGGCATTCATCTTCTAACTTTTATGTGCTCTTACATTTATAGAAAAGAAGGAAGTGACCCAGAGTCTGGAGAACTACACCTCCAAGTGTCCCGGTGGAATGGAGGTTATCACCCTTCCTGATGGCCTGAAGCTGCCTCCAGTGCCCTTTACAAAGCTCCCTATTGTTCGGTAAGATAGGAGTCAGAGTTAGTCTTACTTTACTGTGGCTCAGTTTATTTTTTTCTTTTAACTGTTTGAATGTCATTCAGTCAGAAATGTATAGTAATTATAACACTAACAAAAAAAAAAAAAAGGTTAACTGTTGCTGATAAACAGCTTAACAAGAAAAGCTCTAAAGACACCGCTCAAAGAATTAAGGGAACTCGGATCATCACGTTATAACACAGAGTCATTTAAACCTCAGGCATCTCAATCTGTCCAGTTAGAAATCATAAATCACACGAATCCATTTCATGTAATGCTCATGTAGAGCAGAAAAGTGCTATGTAAGAACCAGTCCATCATTTACCTGCTTTGGTACAAAAGAAAGTGACAACAGGTACAAAACACCCCCCCCAACAATTTCATTTATGGCACTAAAGCAAATTTGTACCTGTTTAACTTACAGTTTGATACCCTATACATTTTTCCTGATGGCATCAACTCGTACTCTTTACAAAGGATGTGATTTATATCTTTAGGGATTTTCAGGCCCTGCTTTATCACTGACTCTTCAAATATCTCCTGGAGGGAAGATGGAGGGAGCGTGCCGATTATCTTTCCAGCCCTTTTAATCAAATTTTGAATTTGTGATCTGATCTTGACAGAAAGGTTACCAAACCATGTAGATGCCATAATGGATTCAACAGTTGCCCTATGTAATAATAATAATAATGTTTTTATCCACCCAATGAACCCTGAGTCTTCTTAAAAATTGTGCTCGTGAAATGTGGTGAACTCACTGTAACTGACAGTCAGTGAAAGTGAAGCAAAGTAAATACCTAAATACTTAAATGTTGTGAATTTTTTAACTGCACAGTCCCTACTGTATCATTTTAATAAACAGCAGTATCTGAATATCTGAAATATTTTTGGCTAACATACTAAGAATTGCTGTTTCCGCAGTCCACTTAATCATATAGTTGTTTTTGTACTGACTTTTTACAATTGATTGTAAATAATATGAAAAGAAGGGGAGAGTTCACACAGCCCTGTGGGGCTCCTGTACCTACGACCTGTATGTGTGACAGAGTAGAATTAATGTTCACTTGCTGTTTGTCTTTTAATTAAAAGGCCATCTGCAGTACCATCTGGATTTATATGGGGATTCACCTTCATATGTTTCATGTTATTTAACAGTGTATAAGGGAGTATGATATTTAACACTGAGCTTAGATCCATAAACAATAGCCATGCATAAGCTCTAGTGTTCTTTAAATGTTTTAGAATCAAGTGAGTTACATTGTAGGCACCAGCGATTAGCATTGTAATGTTAGCAGTAGGGCTCAGTGAAGAAAGGATGAGATTTTGATATGCTTCATTCAGTATTTTTATGTTTTATTACCAAAATATGTTTGGCCCCCAGAGATGCACACCATCAACCTAATATTTTTTGTTCATGTTCCAGTGCTTTGAATGTATGGCGGGGCAGCAAATGCTTGAAACTATGACTGCTATAAATGAGATATAACTAACACTACTGTTGTTTCTAGAGTGATGTTACATAACTGAGTAAAGGCTTGTTCGAATGAGGCCATTTAATGCCATGAAAAAAGAGAGAAATGTGTGCCAAACAAAATCCACATCATAGCAAGGCAGACCTGCCTCAAGTCAACACAAATTTGGTCTCCTACTTTGAAACTGTGATTTTTATATATACATATATTTTATATATACATAAAACACAGCAACACGCATATAAGAGCGGTACAACAAATACACATATACAGTACCTTAAAAAGAAAGTATAGACAGAAAAGTGCAAGGGCAAAAGTATATTTAAGTCCTATAAGACAAGAAGCAGCAGTTTGAGTTCAGTGGGTAAGGAATTCCACATCCAAATGAGGATTTCCCACTGAACACTCCTCATGTTGCTCATTTTAAAATAAGGCAGAGATATTTTACATCAGGAATGTGGGGAGAAACAAATGTTTGATCAGATTTCTTTAGGATCTTTTTGAGCACGATGATAATTAGTTAAATGGGAGTTCATTTTCACTTTCTGCATCAGTAAGTTACTTTGGTAGTAGAAGTATTGGAAACAAACCAAGAGGAACCAGACAGTGAAATAAAATCTAAGTTTCTCTTGAGTTCTTGTCACATCTTAGATGGTTTGAAATCATTGGTGCCAAACCATTTTGTTGTATTGTGAAGGATATAAAAAAAGGGGAGTTACTAAATGATGCTGGTGTGGAATCTGTGAATGTATTAATGGGCCTCTGGTCTCTGAAATGTGGAGTACACACTTTCTTCAAGTTCCTGTACTTTCTCTTTTTATTGTTTTGCTGAACTTGTAACTTTTAACAAAGAACAGAACTATAAATCTCTCTAACAATGGACTCTAATAATTATGAATATTCATCACAAATACTTGAATTATTGTGTACTACATAAGCAGTTGTTACTATCTTTCTATAAAAGGGTGGCCAAACATTACTGTCATGTCAGATGATCATTAACATCAGCTGTGAACCTTAAATACTTGTGAAAAATGACAATAATCATTGCCACTCTTTCTTTGTCAATCACAATAGATCAGTGAAGCTCCTTAATCTGCCCGTCAGTCTCCGGCCCCACAAAGTGAAAGGCCTGCTGGGACAGAATATGTCCACTGCTAGCCCCTTCATCTATTCACCGATCATTATCCACAACAGAGGAGAGGAGCGTTGTAAGAAAATAGGTGAGTCCAGTTATGATTTTGTTGCATTTAGTGAAGGGGCCACCATCCCAGATTAACGTGGAAGTGTCAAAGCCTGCATGTCCTCATGTCACCTGAGGTTGGTTTCAAAAGCAAGTCAATCTACATATGCCGCATTTCCATTAGTACCTACTCAACGTGGCTCGTCTCGTGGCTCGGCACGAGACATTTCCATTAGTACCTGATACCAGGTACCAGGTACTTTTTTTTTTTTTTTTTTAGTACCCACTCAGCCGGGGTTCCGAGGTGATCCGAAAATGTGACATCAAAGAACAACATGCCATTGATAGGTCACGAGACATCTGCCCGCTTTGCTATATTGACTCCACCCACACCGAGGTGGTCCTCAATTGTAATGGAAGCAAAAGAAAACCGTGGTGAGTCGTGCCGTGTCGAGTTGACCTGCGCTGAGTAGGTACTAATGGAAACGAGGCAATAGACTCCCGTAGTTGTTTCCAGCCTGGTACAAAAACCTTTCATGGTATTTTTCCTGTTTCACAAAGACCAAGTGAACTCATCCATTTGGATACAGGTAAGGCTTGAAGTGAGGGGCAGGCTGCTTTGATTGGCTGTTATGCTGTCGCTGACTGTTGTTTGTGGTAGTGCTATTGGTGCTTTTTAAAGTATTTAAATGGAATTTTATGACAAATAATATTACCTGCTATGTGGTATAGCCCATTAAAGAAGTTTGTGTTAAAGTTTTGGTCAGCTGTAAATTAGCACTAATTAGCAGGTATGTTTTGTCTTTGTGTTGCTTCCATGCAGTTTATGAATACAGCTTAATATTCATACTATAATGATTGTAGTGTAAGTATGTATGCATGTTTCATGTATATATGTTTAGGCATAAACCTTGCTTAGGGCACTGAGAGTGCCAACATCCAGTCCAAAACTGCTGTGTGATGTCACAGTGGTTATGTCCATCTGTTATATACAGTCTCTATATTACCGTATTTTTCGGACTATAAGGCGCACTTAAAATCCTTAAATTTTCTCAAAAATCAGCAGTGCGCCTTATAATCCAGTGTTGTGCGAAATTCTGTTCCCCCGTGAAAATCTGTTCCCCCTGTGTGGGGAGCACGAACTGTAGCCAGAGACGCGGAGCCGACTGTCTTCACTATGCTTCTGATCGATTTCTTGGTAAAACGACACTGTAAAAGACTTGTTGGTAAATTAATTTGTCCCCATGTTATGGAGGGGGAACGCAATATTTTGGATGGCTGAAATATTTGGTCCCCCCCCCCCGTGTAACTTTGGCAAATAAAGAGCAAAGGTTTTTATATTCATAGGAGTTCTTGTTCTTGATTAGAGGAATAAACACAGTAAAAGGTTTTTACAGAGAAATTGATCAGAAGCGCCCTGAAGACTGTCGGATGCGCCTGGCTGCCTTCTCCCGAAACAGGGGGAACAGAAATTTGCACCGGTGCGCCTTATATATGAAAATAGACCCGTTGATTGATATTGCGCCTTATAATGCGGTGTGCCTTATGGTCCGCAAAATGCGGTAGTATTTCTATGCTTTCTATGATTTGAACAACAGACACTACCTACTGTGTAATAATTGAATTTTAAATGACTGTGGTTAAGTGCTTACTTTAAGTATCTGAAGGTGTCTACACCATCATGTTATACCAGAATTCATGGTTTACGCTGCCATCATAATCAATATTTACTTTAAATGTTTAGGAATTAGTTGGTCTCATGCAAGAAAACATTAAAGTTTTCACTTGCAAAAACATGTCAAAGATGGGGTGACCAGATCCCAACGAACTAAGACAGGCAAAGAGTATGTTTGTATGGGGCACAGTCATGTATTAATGTATTGCTTTAGTCCAGGGATCCTCAAATCCAGGCCTTGAGGGCCGGTGTCCTGCAGCTTTTAGATGTGTCCCTGATCCAACACACCTGAATCAAATGGCTGAATTACCTCCTCAGTATGCAGTCAAGTTCTCCAGAGTCCTGCTAATGACTTCTATATTTGACTCAGGTGTGTTGAAGCAGAGACGCATCTAAAACCTGCAGGACACCAGCCCTCGAGGCCTGGATTTGAGGATCCCTGCTTTAGTCTATCCAAATCTTCTATTCTGTTGTTTTTTCAGCTGCTTATCTGTCTGGTTTCATGAGACATGCATTCATAGCAGCTCATTTATTCCTGAGCTGTGTCTTTGTATTAGACTCACATGTACTGTACTCTATCAGATTCTTGCCTTGAAAATTTTTTTTTCAATAACTTTGCTTCACAGTTAGAAGTAGTTTCCTACTCTTTATTGTATTTGCTTTGTGTAAGTTTCCATCATATTCTGTGGAGAGCTCCATACCCTGTGACTTTGTGGCAGCTCAGTTTTCTCTGTGGGGTGTGGCAAAGGCAGCAAAAGATGGGGACAGCTGAACCTGCAGGTGACCCTTGATGGCAGCCTTCCCTGTTTTCTTTGCAGCCATTGGATAAAGACAAGACTTCAAAAAAAATGTCTGCAGTGTTGACATTTGAAAACCAGAGCCACTTTAAAGAGGGATGAGGGACAGCATTTTTGTCCCTTAGTCACCTGGTCAGCATAGTAATAGATGGCCTTTTTCAGCTGTCTAAGTCATCTGCCACCTAACTTTGTTGCATAAGGCTTCCTGTTGTTTATTTTATTTGAGAAAGTTTCATTTACAAAAATGTTACTAAAAAATTAACCAGGGATTTCACACTGCTGAGCTTCAAGCGCTGCTGTCAGAAATTAGCAAACAAAAGTTAATTTAGGGGAGAAAGTAGGCATATTAGAGGATTACTTTATTTTTTAAACCATTTTCAAACAGTTAGGAAGATTAATTATACAGCTGCTCATGGTACAGAACAAAAGGAGCAGTTAGACTCTAAAAAGACTCTTTTTAAAGCAAAGCAGTCTATAGAAGAGGCAGTAAGTAATGAGACAACAGTCCACTGAGGTAATAGATCTGCTTTTTAAAACATGACCTACCAATAATATTGATAATACTGTTTCTGGGTAGAAGCCTGCACTGTTTAAGCAAAGACTTTTGACTTCAACATACTGCAGAGTTCTAGCCAGAAAAAATTCACAGGCTGACGGTATCAGGCGGGGAGGTCCCCTCGGTACCGAATGATGGCTTGCTAGTGCTAATGGCTGTGCCCGCTAGCAAATTGTGATGATAGCAATCCATTCTGTTAGCTAACAGCTGAAATTCTCAGCCCGACGTGACAGTACCTCAACCTGGTGCAGGGCCGGGCAGTCAACTGCTAGCTAGAACCCTGTGCTGCAGTGCTGTGTTAACTAGTTTGGCTTCACTAAGTCTTCAGAACCCTGCTAGTATATAATTCATCTCTGTTTATGTCCAAAGTCATAGCAGTCCTGTATGTTTTTAAAAAACCCCTACCACAACATATCATCTTTGGATATCAACTAGCTTAGTTAGCTTACTGCCAATTTATAGCTTTTACTTTCTGTAGATGCCTGGACCCTAGCCTTGATTATAACCACCCTTCATTTCTTTATATTTTGCAAGAAAAGGGGAAAATAATTTCAGTAATTTATTGAAACATGTTCAAATGTAAATGTAAACACAATATGTAAGGCAAAAACAGAGTTTGTTCAATTTTAATGAGCTTTAAAGTCAATATTTGGTATGGGCACCTTTATTTTTTAACACCATCTGAAATCTCTTAGGCAGCTTTCTTGTAGTTTCTTTAAGTGGTCTTCAGGAATAATTCTCCAGGCTTCTTGAAGGAAATTCCTAAACTATTCTTTGGATGTTGGCTGCCTTCTGTTCTGGGGAGGCCAATCCATGACTGACAGTGTTTCACTGTGTGTTTTTCTATCCAGGTATGACTCTTAATTTCAAACAGCCTCAGAAGCTAGACTATGGCTGCTTTATTTCACATGCATGAATTTTGCTTCAGTGTCCAGACCTACTGTGCATATATGATTCAGTACAAAAGATTAATGATAGTTTTGTGGACTATTTCTCAGTGGGATCCAGTAACACCAGCTAACATCTCATCTTTAGCCAATAAAAAATATGATTCTGACAGGACATTTGACCATTAAAGAAGCAAACACAAACACTGGAATGTTTCAACTAAGTGTCAAACCAGTGAAAGTGTACAGGCTTTGAATGCACTCAAAGTAAGAAAGTAGCTCTTTGAAGGACATTTCTACCAGCTATTTTTGTGCAAAGCTAACAGAAGCTCATGTTATATTAATGTAATTATATATTTTTTTTTACTTTGCCTCCACACTTAAACAGAAAAATTAGTACAGTCACGGGATAAAGTGGGATTCAGCTGGTGGGTGAACCCTAAGATCAGTTGTGGTGGCTCAGCATGGGGAAAAGAATCTCAACTCAAAATAATTTCTGTTGTGAGCTCCAGCAGATTTTCTTTGCCAACAAGCTGTGATCAGCTGACCTGTGCTGCTGCTGCTTACATCTTACTGAATTCAATAAGATGTAAATACATGTTCCACAAGTTATCTTTGTCTGATTTCCATTCCCTACACTCCAAGTATACTGTTCATACTGTCTTTATATTAGACAGTATACAGCTGGTATAAAGGTGGAATTCATATTCATCTCTGCTACTCTTGATGTAACCTAACTCTGACCATGAACATCACAGCCACTGTGCAGCAGTCCAACGCAGAGCTTTACTGTAAATTCACCACAGAACAGCAAACTAGCCTCTTTATCCTGCACGAAACTGCCGAGTTTCCCAGTTCTCTGAGTGAAGTTATTTCTCACTCTTTTCTCTCCCTGGGAAATCCAGCAGCTGTACATTAGCTAGCAGACACACTGTGTGACAAACTGCACACAAACAGTTTGTGTGTTTGCTGATATTTGTTGAGCAGTTGGAAAAGTTCCCTTTGAAATTATTAGCCACTTAAAAAACATGACTCCCTTCATGCTCCTCTTCTATAGCAGTAGCTACATGCTGAAGTACCACAGCTTGCAGACATCTGCACCACAAACGCTCTTCTGGATTGTTTGAGTAAAAGTAAGAAGTTGTTAGAAAAATGTTAGGTAAAGTACAGATACTTGAAAATTCTACTTAATTACAGTAACAACCTATTTGTTTTTTGTTACTTCCTGTCTCTGCTGCTTTGTATGATTAGTTTTTAAAAAGATGGTCTTTGTAGATCTGCGCTGAATATCAATGGCCACTTGAGGAGTTAAGACTGAAGCGACACAAATAAGATGGCAGCAGTCCACTTTGGTTTTTTTGGGTTTTTTTTTCTGTTTTCTGAGGTGTATTTCACACTTAATTGGCTGGCTATGAAAGCATGCCTGTGAGTCAGACCTGAGGTAGTATGGGGCTTTCCAGACATTCATATTATAGATATCTTTCTTTTGACTAGCTTAATTTCCCAGGGTGCATGGCTACAGTTTGCTTTCCATAAATCCCTTCTCCTGCCAGGGTCTGAGGTAGGATTTTAAGGCTTTTGCAAGTCTATTTACAGCAAAGGGCCCTCCAAATGGACTAGAATGTGTTGCATTTTAAAATGGAGATGGGGCTACAGCAGCAGCATTTCAAGCCAACAAAAATCTTTCAATATCTCATTCAAGAATGATGGATACTGCACTGTAGAGCTGTACTCACTTCCAACTTTTTTTTTTCTCTCAAAGTAAGACTAAGATTTTCTGTCAGGCTATCAGTGCCTGAAGCGTTTCTCTGAACATTTGCTAACTGTTTGGTACTTAAAAAATCTTTTTCAGAACCCATAATGCAATGCTAGTCTGCCTTTTAACCTGCCCTTTAAAAACTCCTTTCTCTGGAATCTTTTTAATTAAATCCTAATATAATTTGATCTCATTATTGCTGCTGGTAGCTCATCACAACAGCACAATAAACTGCTTTCTGTGAGCTAACAATGACCCATTAAAATAATCCATCAAGCCTTTAAGAGCTCATGCATCAATTCAGATTATTGTGCCGTTTTTGCCACAGTCTGTATTCATAACGTGGCCCACAGCATGTTTACGCTTGTGCATTGTGCACAGCTAGCAGCTTTACTTCCTGATTGTATATTGAGAAACTGTTGTTCCAACTGTTTCTGATAAGAATCAATAACAATTTTGTTCTGATGACATTAACACATAACATTTTATTTACTACATTTTATATTTTCTAATTATTACCAATGGGCAGCACGGTGGTTAGCACTGTTGCCTCACAGCAAGAAGGGGTTCTTCTGTGTTCAAAATCCACCATCTGGCTGTGGCCGCACTGTGTGGCGTCTGAATGTTTCCTCCTCGTGTCTGCGTGGGTTCTCTCCGGGTACTCCGGCTTCTTCCCACAATCCAAAGTCCTGCAGTTAGGGGGGTTAGGTTAATTGGTGATTTCTAAATTGCCCATAGGTGTGAATGAGAGTGTGAATGTTTGTCTGTCTGTGTTAGCCCTGTGACAGACTGGCGACCTGTGCAGGGTGTACCCTACCTCTCGCCCTATGGCACCTGGGATAGGCTCCACCCCCCAGGAACCCTGAATTGCATAAGCGGAAGAAAATGGATGGATAAAAGTTTCATTATTGGTCTTTGAAACCATCTCTTTCCCAGGGTGTTAAATACTGCAGTCTAGTCAAAGCTGCTGGCATCTCAGATACTCATCTTTTATAGGAATAGAAGGATTAGAGAGACAGCTCTCACTTCTGAATCATCATAATTTAACATAAACCACAGTCTTGCTCTGTACCTGCAACTAACCAGCTGTACTTGGGGGATCTTCTTCATAGTCCGCTGCTCTCCCTGGGACCTGTTGGTCATACACATCTGCGTCATATGTGTTCATGTCAATATGACATTATAGCAACCAAAATATTCATTTAGCATCAACAAAGTTTCACGAACATAATTGCAGCTATAGTAACTATCAGAATGATGTTCATAGATAGCTCAACGAGGAATTATTAACCAATTAGTAAACCTTATTAATTTTTTGGAAATTAAAGTTTAATAAACTGACATTTTGCAATTTATTAATGATGGTATAAAGTGTTCACAAACTCTCTGTTTTAACATACTTGAAAATACAGAGGTGTGAGTGGCGCATCAACTGTAGGAGGTGTAGACTGTGACTCAAGGTCAGGTGGAAGGCTGGAAATCTTTGAGCCTGGAGCTTTGATGGTCACTAGAATCATATTTACAATCTTTTCAGAGTCACTGTGAATGCTTGTGCACTTAAAGACATGTGATAGTAGCTCTACTCTGCTCTGCTCTCTCCTGTTCCTTGTCTGTTGGAGAGTGTCAGTGCATAGCTGTTGCCCGTTTGTCATGGTTAATGTGAGTGTTTGTCAGAGATCTCTGCCTCTTACCAGTTTTATCCCCTTTTACTGAGAGGCCAAAGCAATCAGCTCAACCATTAGATCAAAGCAGTCACATGCAAACTAGTTTTGGACATACATTGTGTATTATTGGAAAATGACAGGTTTTAACAGCATATAGCAAGAAGAAAAGTTCCTTTTTAACTTGGCTGTTTTGAAGGAAAAAGTCGAGGTGTTGTCATAGTCTTGGCGTCAGCGTTGGTGGGGCCGACAGCATCGGCGGCATCTTTTCCACACAAACTTTAATGTTGGCCATAACTTGAGAACGATCTCACCTTGGATGTTCTAATTCCCACCATAGATGCATACTGTTCAAGCCAGACCCATCAAACTTCACACACTTGTTCACTGACTTTACTATTACAGCACTTTGACACCCCCCCCCCCCCCCCCCTTCCCGATTACGCATCCAAAACAGACAAGTTTTGGCACCCACTCAGCGGTGCTCTTGTTTAATCTGTACAAAAATCAAAGTGTTTAATCAAAGTTTGATGTGGGGTTGTGTGAGTCATTACTGTTTAGCTGAAAAACATTTTGCTTGACAGTGAAGAAAAAAAAAAGACAAATGGATTGAACAGCTGGAAACCTACATCAAGCAAGAATGGGAGGAACAAAACAATTGGTACCCTGAAACAGTGATGGCTGCCTTTGATCATTAATGGCATCATAGCATTATGGTGCATTTTACCATTAATTACAAATGGGTTTTAATACCACTGATGTCTAATGTTTTTATGTCTCTTTCCCTAGATTTCCAGTGGGTTCAAGGAGATGTTTGTGAAGTGCAGCTGATGGTCTACAACCCCATGCCCTATGAACTTCGTGTGGAGAACATGGTAGGTGGAATTCATGACACTTAAACTTCAAATGCACTGTAATCGGGGTTTGAAGTAGAATAAATAATTTTAACATCTGATGAATCTAAATATCAAAGCGCAGCTTTGTAAAGACAGGAAGTAGTTCCTTAAGTAAACCAGTAATCCATTATCACTAGGGAGTGATAATGGCTCTTAGTTATTCTTGTTTGCCTCATTAATGTGCCTTAAAAGCTTTTTTTGACAGTTCAGTAATGTAATGATTGCAGCTGATTGTGAGAACTGTTCTTCCTGAGAGTTAAAAAAAAAAAAAAAACACCAGTAAATTTACCATCCTGTCAGAGATGAATGCTAGACTGTTCACTTTTCCTTTCTGTACCAAAGAAAAAAGTTTGAAGTCATCAGACATTGCAGAGACTGTTTTAGCCTGATTGATTAACAGCTTTATAGCGACAGCAGCCTTTTAAGCTAAGATGTCTTTTTTTTTAAAGCCAGCTCCAGCTGATGCACAGACCTGCACGTCTTCAACATCCATTTCCAATTTACACACTTTTGTCACTCTTTTATCGCTCTTTTTCACATGCACACATGTTAAGCCACTTCATCAAGTTAAGGGGTGGAAAATGAATTGTTTTTCATCCTGCTCACTGCTGGGTCTGTTTATGAAAGCAGCAATGTGGGACCCCCTTGAAATGCAAAACTATCCTAAGGCTCAATAAAAGGCCAGCAGGGAGAGCCCTACTTTAAGCTGTTAGATAGCAGTGGCACACAGGACTGCACACAATGTACTACCTGTCAAAAGTGATGTTGCTTTAATTATGTGGAAAGTCGAGAACAAATTACCGTGAAAGTTTTGTGACGGGGTGTAAGCCGTGACAGTGGACTCCTAATTGTGGAGGCTGTCTCAGAGCTGGTGCCAAACAGACTTGGACAAGTCTTGTTGGTTGATTTAGCTGCCCTGCATCGTCTCATAATGGCACATGCTGTTACAGATTCAGGAAGTGCAGACAACCTGCAGTTCAGAACATCTGGTAGGTGTTTATACTGAAGGAATAATCACCGTCTAGCTGTCTTTGAATTTGCATTTGTATGTGCAGTGAGCCAAATTTGTGTCAGAGAAATATTGTCTCACTAGAGTACACCAACCCTTCAGATGTACCATACTGTAGTCAACTTTCACTACTGAAAGACTGAGAGCTAAACTATATCAGCCTCATTCTCTAAAGTCTCTAAACCTGGAGATCATTAACATTTGACATCTGGATTTTGTTGTTGCTGCCACTTTTATATAATCTTTGATGTGTGCATTTGTACAAACGATTATGACAAAATTATTATCAGCACAATGATAATTTTGTCGTTTTCATTAATGGCAGCACTGTGGTATGGTGGTTAGCACTGCTGCTCACAGCAAGTAGGTCCTGGGTTCGAATCCACCATATGGCTGGGGCCGTTCTGTGTGGACTTTGAATGTTCTCCCTGCGTCTGCGTGGGTTCTCACTGGTTACTCCACCTTGACATGCATTTAATGGGGTTAGGTTAATTGGTGATTCTAAATTACCCATAGATGTGAATGGTTGTCTGGCTCTCTGTGTTAGCCCTGCGACACACTGGCAACCTGTCCAAGGTGTACCCTACCTCTCACTCTATGGCAGCTAGGATAGGCGCTCACCTTCCTGCTACCCTGAATTGCATAAACGGAAGAAGAAGGATGGATGGATGGATTTCCATTGATTCTAACAGGAATCCAAATGTTTGCCAGTCTCTGTTTCTTGAATTAATACGTTCACCCACCAGCAGATAATTCTTAAACCCCCCAAACCTGGTCAATGAAGTATGCTGTGATGTGTGTGCTGTTTTATAGTTTTGCTTAAAATTGGAACTGTAAATTTGATCTGCTACATACTACACTACACTACACTACATCATCATATAACAAGATGCATAGTTAAATAGTATGACAGAAACTTGTGTATATAAAAAGCAGCTAGTCGTGGTGGTAGACAGTCACTGCTGTGGTGTAGCTGCTGCTTGACATTCTCTGCTGCTGTTCACTTCATGCCTGAAGTCAAAATAGAAAAGTGACTCATGGTGCTACGATGTACCTGATTTTTAAACAAAGTATTCAATGGTAATGAAAACCTGTTTAAAAAAAAAAAAAAAAAAGAGATTAAAAAATGTTCAAGTTGTCTTGAGTACTAATAGCTACTACTAATACTAATAGTACTAATAGCTGCTAATTGTGGTGATGGTGAACAGTTCCGATAGCGAACCAGTGAAATCTCAGCCCGACGAGACAGTAGCACAGTGGCAGGTGATCAATCGCTGGCTGGACCCCTTAAGTTAATTCACAGTTAATACATTAACAATGAGTATAGAATAGCACAGTTATGGCTGTGGTCTTTAGGTGGACGTACTTCAGCTGCTGTGTATTTGAAAGGAAGCTTTTGTGCACAGATTTGGGTGATAACTATTTAAATATTGTGGATCAACATGTAAATTACAAAGTGTATTTATTCAAAAATAGCAGCATTGTTACTATCAGTAGCCTTAAGTAAATGTTGTGTGACCCTTTGTTTTATAGAGAGACAATTCTGTAGCAGCAGCGCATCAAAGCGTTATCAAAAATCTGGTAAATTAGTTTTTCTCATTGCAGTTTTCTTGTCATCTGCACAACGTTGTCTTTTTGTATTGCGCTTTATGTCAGTGAAAAGTCGTTGGGCATGTTATTGTGAAGGAATATCTCTGCCACCTGAATATTGAATTGCTAGCTGTGGAAAGCATCCATATTGTCGTTTAAATTTGCTTAGAATCAACACAGTGGATTCCTCTGTAGGCTGAGATCGTCCGTATGACTGTGTCATAAATGGCTGATAAATGGATCTTGAACATCGTCTGCACCACTTACTAGGCCTTTTTCTAACATCTGTTTTAGCTCTGCTACCACATGGACATGCACGAAATCTTTACCGCTTCATACTACAATACTTCTTTTACTCATGTATTTCACTTTCCTCCCAATTTTCAGTCTAATTGTGCTTCTTCTTTTGTGTATTTTTTACGCTGTTGAAAGTTTTGTTCTGTTGTGTTTTGTTATAAGTTGATTGTAATATTTTGGTTGCTAAGATGCAATTATTTCCCAGCTTCTGGAATAAATAAAGTATTAAATAATGTAATTAAATCAACTTTAATTTCAATTATTAAAGTTGTTTTATCCCTTCTAAGATGTTAGATAAAACAAATGTATCACTTTTACATTGAATAAAGCTATACAGTGTTCAAAGTTAACACAAAGTAATTATAGGCTCATTTTTTTTTTGAAGAATTGACTCAAAGCATCAACAAGCCATTTAAACATGGTTTACTTTTCAGTTTTATTTCTGAACGTGTCAGATCTTATAAAGCACTTATTTTAGATTTTTACTAATGTTAAGGAGCTGCATTTGAGCCGTAAGGTCTAACATGAAATGGGAGGCAAACACAGGTAATTCTAATCATATTAATGGGGGCTCTGCATTAATATGATTAGTAACACTTGTGTTTACCTATTCTGTAATGTGAAAACAGCTGCTGTTTAAAAAGTATATAAAGGCTTAGGGAACGGTATGGAGATGCCAGTTTGTTGTAAGGTGCATTAGTCTCACAGACAAGGTCAAATGTGATGCTGCCAACTCCTCCCACCTACAGGCGAACTGATCAGGTCACAGATGGATGCTGAAACTTTCACATCTCCATGGCAGCTGGGAACCATAGGTGGTGTTGTAGAGTCACGCAGTTAGACAGAGTGACGTAAGCTGCCTGTAACCCAGACAAAGTGACTGCCGGTACACTAGAAAGACCATTTATCCACTGTACAAAAACCAGCTCTCTGCAACACTCTGGGAAACAAACACACACGCAGGGTCACTTTTCCTTCTTCTCTCATCAAGGTGACCCTATAGTTTGGCAAGACAACCTCTCCTTCTCAGTCACCACACGACTTCAGTGCTTACACACAGCTTTGCTTTGTACTTTATCGATTTTCTATTAAAGTGGTGCTTTTTACTACAACCCCCAGCTTTTTTTTTTTCTTCAGAGGGGTCAACCATCAGATGTGTCTGTCATCCTTTCCACAAGCAAGTTTAGGTACCTATTTGCTTTCTCTTAAAACTCCTAGTCTTGATTTTCATTTTCTCTTTGATTTACTAAGCTGAGGTCAGCCAAGATATTTACAGTAAATATGGATTCATTATTTGCTTCAATAGTGCAAAAAAAGTACATAATATCTAATAGAAATGTCTTGTCTGGCTTTTGCTACAGAACTTTTGTGTTGTCAGAGATGTTCCAAGACAAAGTCATCACAAATAATATTCACGCTAATATAATAACATGAGTGAAAACAAATCAAAGGGATAACTGCATTCTGCTAGTTAAATGAAGTAAGCAGGCACTCAAACAGTGCCATTCACTTTGCTTCACATGCTTTGTTATTGTTAGTGCAACAAACTAATGAACCTTTTCAAGGCAGAATACAGATCAGCTGTTTCCAGTGGGTCATCACTGATACTCTAGCTATTAAATAAAGCTTGTAATGTCCTGAAATGAAAGCAACAAGCGCTTAAATCACAGCGGTGGCACCTCAGACGCTCAGCTCTTCGGCAGCCTTCCCTCTAGTGAGGTAGTGTCTGCTGTTTGGGATTGATGCAGTCATTACGTCACCTCAGTCTGCTTTGTTGAACAAGGCGGAGTGTACTGGGAATGTAAATACAGTTACAAAGGGGGACATGATTAAGCATTTATAAGAAAACTTGAAAGCCCACATGCAGATTTACTGACTACGAAGGAAGCTTCTGCCACTGCAGCCAATTGGGCAGAAGCTGGGATTTTTTTTTTTTTTTTTTCCCCCCGCAGACTCCCACAGATCAAACCATTTATGTCACATAGAACCACCTCATAGTACTGGCTGCTGAGGTTGCTAATGGCTGCCAAACTGGGTTATGTGATTTGATTGGTTTGTTTGCTAGCAGGATAACTCAGACATCTCTCTTTCTGAATCTTTCTCAGGCACTCCCCTACAGTAGTTCAATTGATGCTTCAATCTGCTCATTTTCTTGTGCTACTGCATTTGGTACCTGGTGGTAGATGAAAATGCCATGATCAACTCTACTGTTGATTTATGACTAATTTTTTACATCCTTTTCAGTTAATTTCAGTTGAGTTCGTCTTTATTTATATGACACCAAATCACAGCAACAGTCACCTGAAGATGCTTTATACTGTAAATACCCAGCAGTATTCAGGAGAAAACCCAAACAGTCAAGCAACCCTCTACGAGCAAGCACTTTGCAATGGTGGGAAGGAAAAACTCCTTTTTAACAGGAAGAAACCTCTGGTAGAACCAGGCTCAGGGAGGGGCAGCCATCTGCTGCGACTGGTTGGGGGCGAGGGGAGGGAGACGGGACAAAACACTGACTAAGGGAAACGGAAGTTAAAAATTTAATGACACGGTGCAGTGGCCTATAAACACATGGGGAGTGAAGAGCAGCAGTTTGAGCCTACAGCAGCAGCTAAGGGGAGGCTTAGGGTCACGGGATCCACCACTAAGTATAAACTTTATCAAACAGGAAAGTTTTGAGTCTAATCTTAAAAGTAGAGAGGGCTTCTGTCTGCGGAGTCCCAACTGAGAGCTGGTTCCACAGGAGAGCGGCCTGAACGCTGAAGGCTCTGCCTCCAGTTCTGCTTTTAGAAACTCTAGGAACCACAAGTAAGCCTGCAGTCTGAAAATGAAATGCTCTGTTGGAATAATATGATACTTTGATGCTGGATTGCTTTTTTTTTTTTTTTTTATTCCCCAAGACTTTGAAGGATTTTAAATTCAATTCTGGATTTAACAGGGAGCCAATGAGAAGAAGCTAATATGGGAGAAATATGAGCTCTCTTTCTAGTCCCTGTCAGTACTCTCGCTGCAGTGTTTTTAGAATAGCCTCATAATAGCGAATTACAGTAGTCCAACCTAGAAGTAAAAAATGTGTGCAGTAGTTTTTCAGCATCACTCTGAGACAGGATTTTTCAGTTGTTTTCTTTTCACATATAAAACCTCTATTAATGGATAGTTTAAATTCATTTGTACCTGAGTTCAATTTTTCACTAGCTAAAACTTTTACAAGGTTTTGCTGTCCTTCCTGTAATCTTAGCCCGGCCTTTACCAATTTGTCATAGTTTAGAAGTCAAAAAACAATCCGTCTAATTATCTGGTCGTGTTTTGACAGCTTAGCAATCATGTGTTGAATACTGTGGCTTAACTCCTGTTGTAATAAACCAGAAATATTATCTGAGCTATTCTTCATATCACCAACATTTCTCATTGGATTTAAATTCAGTTCAGACACTTTCATTTAACAGCTCAAAATTACCCTTTGGATGGCCAGTACAAGATTTTGTAATGCATACAAAACACTGGAACAGAATATGCTGGTCTCTGTAATATCTAGTGGGGATTTGGCCTGCTGAATTTGAAACCTTTTTGATCCCCCTTCCTTCTGTGTTGTCATCAGTAGGACTTATTTTCATTCACCTCTCAGGCACACATGGCTCAAGTGCCATTTCCCACAGAGAATGATTTTCTTCCATGGAAATGGCCCTCTCACACTGTCAGAAATTTGATCTTCGGGACATCACGGGTAGATTAAGATGATGGATCATTTGAAATGTTTTTGAGAGATACTTCACACTGAATTGGTGTTGGAAAAATCCAACTGCTGCACCTCACTCTTGCTTTTTCAAAGGGCAAACAAATGGGAACCATGTTGTGCCGAAAGATGAGAGTCAGTTTTCCATGGTTTTTGGCAAGGTGGCTTTTGCTAAGTGTGATTTGATTTTGCCTCTGCATTATATGCTGATCACTCCTCATCCCATTCTGTGTTGCATTCAGGGTTTGCTGACCTCTGGAGTAGAATTTGAATCTCTGCCTGCAGCGCTGTCCCTGCCTGCCGAGTCTGGCCTGTACCCTGTCACTCTGGTTGGCGTGCCACGCACAGCCGGGAACATTACTGTCAATGGTCAGTGTAGCTCAAAAGTTTTTTTCATTACTTAGATGTTGCACGTAATAATTAGCTGGTCAAAGTAGCTGGCATTTTATTCATACACTAATGAATCACAAACTCTTTTTTTTTTTTTTTTTTTTTTTTAAAGGTCAGTGGTTCACCATTTCACTCCAGTTATTTCATCCACTAAAGAGTTTATTTTCCATTTGAACCCAGGTTACCACACATCAGTGTTCGGTGTAACCAGTGATTGCCTGCTGGATGGCCTGCCTAGTGTGAAGACTAGCGGCTGTTTGGTGGAGGTCATTCCCTCTCTTCCACGCCTCCAGCTCCAGACATCACTACCACGGTCAGGAACTCTCTGCACGCTGTCTTTGCTATGACATTAATTGTTTACTAACAGTCGGTGTACAAAGGATCTGGCTGTGTTGCTATGCTGATAATGTCACAGGACGAGAGGTTCATGTGTGGTTCACGACACCTGTTAACGCCTTAAAACTAATTACATCAGCTGATAGATGGAAGTGGCTGGACTGGGCTACAGATGTTTAATGCAACATTGTGATGCCCCACAGTGAATGGGTAAACCACATTATTTAGCGACCGAAGGTCATATTATGCTTTGTTTTTTTTCCTCCCTGCTAGAGGATAATGAAGGACCTTTGATTTCATTTTGGTCTTCAGTAAATTAAATTGAAGTCAGGTGACTAAGTCTACAGACAAGAAGATTTTTCCATAAAAATACAGGAAGGGCAAAGAGTCTTACTCTGTTCACCCACAATTAATGTGAACACCCTCAAACACCCCTAAAGCTGAAAGTCAGCACTTTATAGTCATTGTTTCATTGCACATCCACTGTGCTGAAGTACAGAGCCAAAACAATGAAAAATGTATGACTGTTATACTGCTCACAGACTGCACTCTACTTGGATAGTGCTGATACCCAATATGTAACAAAAGTTAACATTTTCAGTAGAGTGTTATTGGCCAATTTGGTGCAATTTCCTCTAGAGTGTATATGAATGATTCAGGAGTACTGGCATGCCAACATTATTTAAAATTTGCTTTTGTCTGTATTTATGTGGTTATTTTATGAAATGTTTGTCTATTTGTCTTGCAGCTAATTGGGCTTAAAATCTTACCAGTTACAAACTAAAGTTAGAGTTTATGCCTTTTTGCGTCCTGTGATAGTACAGCGACTTTAATGCAGCATGTCACACAAACAGCAATGAAAAGCTTATGTAAAACTCAGGTTGTGAACCAAATTATATTCTAATGCTCTTTATAACACAAAGAAATCTTTCAAGATTACATATTTTTTGGCTCAAAATAAAGTGAAATCAAAGTTGATTTGTGAGTCAGTATTAATAAATCTTTAATATATATATATATTTTTTTAAAATTGCAGTTAAAGTAGAAGCCATGTGTTAAATTTCTACCAGAAAATAACAGGTAATGGATGCTGTTTGGAGTCAGGAGAGCAACTTCAAAAGTTCACTATTTAGGTCAAACCTGTGTAACTGCAGCACTTCAGCAGCTTTTGATGTGGAAAATCTTTTTTATTCTGTAATGCTGGAATAGTATTATAATAGATAAAGGAAGTAAATAGAATAGAAATGTAATATTTGGCTCTGGTGTGGGGGGGTTCTCACAGGATCCGCAGGTAGACCTTCAGTTTTGACTTCCGAGATCAAAGAGGCTCTGCAGGATGGCTCACAGACCTACAGCACTACACTGCAGTACCTATGGCTCCACTTTTCACACTGCTACCACCAATTCTAAAAATGATCTCCAATTTAGCAGTTTTAATATTTTAGAACATCTAAATTCTAGTTTGAGGGTTTTCAAACATTCGCTGACATCCCCCATGCTGTTATAAATAATATTACTGACTCCAAATGCTCATTGAGTTCAAATAAGCACTGAGGCATCACTGAAAAGGTTCCAGGTTCATCTTTCAGCTCCAATAAAATGATCAGTGTGGCTGCTATCACACATGTTGCAGTACAGTTTAAAGTTCAGCTTTCCATGACAAGAAGATTATGAGGTTTAGCAAAGTTAGAAGTCTAAAGACTCCAGAACAAGACTAGAACCCATCACTAGAACCCTGGAGAGGAATGGACTTTTGCATAGAGAATGTGTCCATATATACGTTCTCTGTTGTTACAGCACTAATTACGAAGTTTATGATTGGTTATAATGGCCATCTGTTTCACTCAACCTACCTACAGGTCAGCCTACACACCTCACCCCATGTCCAAAGAAGAGCTGTCCAGCTCTGTGTCTGTCCAGCTGTTCAACGGAGAGACGCAGCAGCTCGCCATCACCTTGGAGAACATTGGATCTGAGGACATAGAGACTTTGGAGCTTGCCTCTAAGATTGTCAGCACCAAAGGTATAAGCACCCCCAGCAAGATGACGTTTGCTTATTAAATTTTGCAGTTCTTGATTTAGGTTTACAACAGGAATTGTGACAATTCAGAATAGAGTAGGATCGCCGAACAAGATTTGGATTGAAAATATCTGGAGGATTGAATCAAATATGCTAAAACAGTCAACTGTGTGCATAGTGTGGGTCACCAGTGCTTGTTGTAGTCGGGACAGCCTTTGATGCATTTTTCCACCCACTTACTTTGTGCTTCAGCCTCTTGCAGTCCCCATGTCCGCAGTGCTACAGAGGTCACCACCTTGTTGTATTCGGTTATGCATCTTTCATGCCCCTGTGGCTTTCCAGTCTGTGTTCCATCTCTTTGTTCAACACCTGCTCAGGCCGTCTGATCTCTGCAGTCCCCCTCACTCAGGCTGCTTCTCTGCCTCCCGCTTGCTTTTTTGTCCTTGTCTCACTGTTTATGTGGGAAAAAAGAAGGGGAAAAATACTTTAAAATACCCCGAAACGAAAAAAAAAACAAAAAAAAAAAACAATTCACACAAAGTTGTGTGGTCTTTTCGACAGTTCAGTTTGCACAGCGTTGGAGTAACTTTTAGTTTACCTGCCTGTTGATGTTATACTTTAGCATCTCTGCAGCTGCAGGTATAAAGTCTACTGCTGTTACCGTTTAGTTGTGTAAGTCAGAGTGGAACCAGAGGTCTGTAACTGTACGATCGGTGTGCTTTCAGCAGCTTTGCTTTAACATTGTAAAGCATCTGCTTTTGAAATTTGAGATCTTACTTATGAGGGGAAAAAAATAGGAAATTATTGTTCCTTCTCCAAGAAAAGAGGTGAGACTCTGGCAGCAAGATGACACAAAACTACCAAGCTGAACTTTATGATTGATAGCTGGTTGAGAGATGGAGACAGTTGAAAGGGAGTAAAATTGTGGTGCAGATCTGTATCACTGTCTTTAAAACTGGGAAGTTGCGCTCTCCCAGGGTCCCTCTAGTTTCCCACGAAGGATGGAGATGGAGATGGAGATTAAGGAAATACAGTTCTCTTGCAGAAAGAAGTCCAGTAGATGCATTATTAATGAATAGTGCATTTATCATTTATTGTACTTGGACTATATATATTAGGAGTTAGCAGAGATGTAGAAAGAAAGAGACGTGGCACTTGAAAAGAGCTGGAGGAAAATCTATGTGACGATTCTCCAACATCAAATATGGTGGTAGAATGAACCTCCATTGGGAAAAAGCTTTTAAAAACTTAACTGTTGTGCCAAAGTCAGCTAGCTTTTTAAGCAGTTTCTATCAAATTTGATCAGGTGATTCTCTACATGCAGCTTTTATGACTCGGTAGCCACTGAAATTTTAAGTATTTTTAAGTAATGATTGCCTTCACTGTGAGATGACTTGTTTAGAGAAGGATTTGCAGTTAGTTAGTGCAGTAAAGTGTTTTTAGAAATACGTCTGGCCACACAGCAGCTAACTTGGAACCAGTCTGGACAGTTATTTTGAAGCACTAATCTAAATGGTCACTGGGGCATAAAAACCACATGTACAGAATTAGTGGTACAATACAATAACCAAATACCAAATACGCATGTTGTACTGCTATAATATTTACTCCGTTACCACTTTTGCATTTCTCCCATAGATTTCTATTCATTCTTTGAGTGTCGTGTCTCTTCCATTTCTCCTTTTTACGTCATCTCTGATATTCGGTTGCTACTTTTGATCTAAATGGAATTTAAAGTGGTAAAATGTCCTTATTACCTCCGCCACGGAGGTTATATTTATGGTAGCGTTTGCATATGTGCATCATCCTCTCTGCAAACACGATAGCTTCAAAAGTTATAAAACTTTGCAGGAGTGTAGAGTGGGGTCATAAAAACAGTCCATTACAATTCGGCTGGATCTTCAAGGTCAACTTAATGATTTATTGGTCAAAAATTGACAAGAGCCTTATACCTTTAGAAACTATGCTTCTTACTAGTGTGGTGTGTATCATTAACATATAACTACCGTATAAAGATTTAAAATATCCGGTCACATTTGACCTCTGTCCTTTAAGGTCAATAGATTGACCTGAAGGTCAAAGTGATAATAATGCTAAATAGGAGCTATTTAAAACTCTTTCTTACTGCTATTTTTTGTATTCACAACATATAGGCATATAGGGAATGATGGGGAGTCTAAATATCATGTTGCTTTGGACCTCTGACCTCTTCTTCAAGGTCAAATGTTCATAAAATGTCTTTTATCTTTAAACCTATGCATACAATTCTGCTGCCTTTGTTTATATTGGCAACATTTAGGAAATGATATTGGTATATGGGGATTCAGAATATCACATTTTAGTTTGCATCCAAATATTGTCACATTTGACCTCTGACCTCACTTTTACAAGTTCAAGTTGACCCCAAAAAATACGTTATATCTTTAAAGAAAGAGAATGAGCTGCCTAGTGAGTTAGAAACATACTGTAGTATAATATTATATAATAAGCTCAAGTTTAAAAAGAAGAAAATAAAATTAATATATGCAAAATATAATACTGTTCCCTTAAAAGTAAATACTGCCCAGAGAGGAGGTTTGTGCTTCTTGTTATATATTTACATTCATTCACGTATAAACAAGCCCAAACCAGTATATGTCCTTTATGTCTTTAGCACCTAGAGGTATTACCACCTGTTACATGTTGTGTAGCACAAACTCCACAACATACAACAGGTAATATTTACAGCAGTGTTTTTCTTATAAATTAAAGCTAGATTCTACTTGAATTTATCTCTGAAATCGATGGTGTTAAAAGGTACTAACTGTAATCGCAATTTTCAAAATCTAACTAAAAATTCCACCACCAGGTGGCAGTTTTAGTACAGTTGCCACTGCAATAAAAACTCTGTCTTTGCCTGTGAGGTAGGGGTGGTGCGGTGGTTGCTTTACTGTAAGAAGGTTCTGGAGTGGTTTAGAAATCACATTGGTATATGGCTACGAAGTGCTAATCGAAAGCTGTTATATTGTTGTTGTAAGGTAAGAACCATTAAGTCAAAGTACTGGGGAATTTTTATTGGACCAAAGCTACAAACTGTAATCATGTGTCTTATTAGCCTACTGTTACAAATTATTGTGACTTGTTTCTAAGTGATTCTTTTTCTCACACTGAACCTCTACACCTGATTTTACTGGTGCCAAATCCCACTTGAACCCCTGGCTAGCGCTACATTAATCGATCAATATTAAGAACCCCACAGAACCTGTACAGTAGCAGCCGTCGGGTTTAACAGCTTTTTCTTGCTCTGTACTGTTAGTCAGGTTAGACAGTCAGCACATGGTAAACATTAACAGCTTGGAGCATACAGTCTATAAGAAATGGTGTCAATTCATATCATATTTAGCATCATTATTGACTCATTTACTCTCCAAGAGCGATCTCCAGTGGTGCAAGGCTACTCAACTTACTCTTGCTGTAAATAATTTTAATTTATAATGAGTACCTTAAATTATTCAATCATACCTTTTAAAATATTTCTAGTATTATTCAGTTCTACAGTACCAGTCATTACCAGTCATTAATTTGGACACACTCATGGGTATGTGTGTGACTGGTACTATATGTGCTTTTGTGCTCTTATGCAATGTTACTGTGTAAATTAAATCTTTATATTTTCTTTTTCAGATGCAGGGAAAAGTCTGTTTATATTTTCACTTTCTAATTTTGTCAGGACCCCTCTCTTAATTCCCACTTACCAAACCGGACCATATCAAGAAAATGCCTTATATCCTCAGTTTAACCTCAGAAATAGAGACGTTAAAGATTAAGCCACAAATGTTCCTCTTTTTGTTTGTTTTTTAACCATTTTGAATCCCTGTGGTATCAGTGGGGATTTAATCACGCAGTGATGAGTGAAGGAGGAGAAGCTGAAAGGCAGTTTCCTTTTATCTGGAACTGATCAGACTTTTCTGAAATAGCTTCAGAATTCTGTGATGACGGGCTCCATGCTGCCTCTGCCCAAGGGTTAACACTCATTGGTCCAGTCTTGTCCAGCTTTTGTCGGTCTTTCTCACATGCCGAGGACTCTATTGTGTAGAGATAGCAGAGGCCTTTGGTGTCTGGGCCTGATATAGAATTTCTAACTAAGCTACAGCATGGTGAGAGAGGGATGCTGTGCTTTACTCTTGTTGCTGGGTGCCTTCTATACAAAAACTCAGTCCAGTCCTTGATTTAAGGTGGATGGTAATTTGCCAATCAATGGTAAACAGTACAAGACTTGTTAAAATGGTGTCTGATTTGCAGACAGTCATCCAGTGATGTCTTAGAACCTTGTTGCATCTCACAGATCCAAGCTCCCTGCTGGCTGGACTCCAAGGAACAATGTAGTCTCTCTAGTCAACAAACATTGTCTTTGAAATAAAACTGTGGTACCCTTTGTGATTGTTGAAAATGTTTGATGATGTAAATATAGCGTTGCCTCCTAGGGAATGTTATTTTCAGAGTTGGATGAACTAACAACAACAACAACAACAAAAAAAAAAAAACTCAGTGCCTCAATAATATCACAGACATGGATGAACTATCATTACACTGCATTGGAACATGATTGAATCCAACCACCAATCATTTTTTTCCACTCAGTCTTTAAAAAAAAAAAAAAAAAAGGGCTGATGGGGGTATTGTCGGCGGGTGGCCAACCTTCAACTTTGTGAACGTGATAATTTGAGATCGGTGTGACCTAGGATGTTCACATTCACGCCATAGATGCATCTACTAAAAATCACAGATGACTTTGAATCTCAGTCAAGTTTTCTGAAATTCTTGTGAACGTGATAACTGGAGAGGCCATAGATGCATCTACTAAAAATTCTAGACAACTTAGTTCTTCATAATAATGCCAATCACAGAAAGTGATTGGCATTATTATGAAAGTGAAAGTATTTTCACTGGTTTATATTTATAATGATTTTAGATTTTCTTATTCCTTGTTCTTACTTAGCCATTTGCTTTTCAGCTGATATGATGAGTGAAGTCACTGAGGCTCATATGCACCTCATTAAGATCTACTGAGACCTGGTATTTATGTGTTTTAGAGCTTGTACTTCCAGGGAATTTGTGCCACCTAAAGATTTTACTGCCAGGAGGCTGAGAGGTAGTACTGGTGGGCAAGATTATTATTATTTTTTTTAAATAAATTCAAATGACTTTGTTTAAATCATAGTTCACAGAAATAAGCAGATTGGTAAAACCAGTAGTAAAGTAATACAATATTTTTTCCTGTTCTTTTACACTGAGTTTTATCTTACACAGTTCTTCAGAACTACAGGATTTAAGCCCAAATGTGAAAAATGTCAACTATTGAAAGGGGTTTCGTTTGAAGCACTTAAACTGTCCAAAAAATATGTGACTGAACGCTCTTCTTCTTACGCTGTTGTTCAAATGGCTTTTGAATGACTCATTATTCTTTCTCTTCTTTTTTGTTTTCAAGTTTCTTTGCTGTGCTTTAAGTTTTTATCTTGGTTCAAACTTTTTGAGCCCTTCCATTTCTTTGAATGCTTATCTTCTCCAATTTTTTTAACAGTGTGTCTTTCTGTAAAGCTCTCTTTCTAGGCATCCTTCTCAAATACATCACTGAAATGGCTTCTTTTTTGTAATTCACAGTATTTAATACTGGCTGCTATCGACATAATACATTAAGTGCTGGAAATGGATTGAGATTTGATACACAGCCTTGAGTGCTAATATGCTTGCACTCTATACATTAAAAGGCAAGCTTCCGTCCATTTTCTGCTGCTTATCCTGGTCCAGGTCATGGGGGCAGGCATTCCCAAGCTAGCTGAGACATGTTAATCTCTCCAGCATGTCTTGGGTCTGCTCTGGGGCCTCTTCCCGGTAGGACATACTCAAAATACCTCACCTCAGAGGCGCCCAGGAGGTGTCATGGACAAACACTTGAACCACCTCTACTGTCTTACAAGACCCCAAAATACTTTAACTCCTTCACTTAGGGAAACAACTTGTTCGTAACCCAGAGTGGGCACTCCAAACTTTTCTGGTTGAGAACTTTCAGCCAACTTCACACTTGGCTGCAAACTGCCCCAATGCACACTGGAGGTCATGGCTTGGTGAAGCCAACAGAGCCACGTCATCCACAAGAAGCAGGAATGAAATTCTGAGGCCGCCGTACTTGACAATCAATTTCAATTCAATTTATATAACTTCAAATCACAACGAACAGTTGCCTCAGGGCACTTTTATATTGTAAGATAAAGACCCTACAATAATGACAGAGAAAACCCAACAGTCTACACGACTCACATGAGCAAGCACTAGGCAATGGTGGGAAGGAAAACCTCCCTTTTAATAGGAAGAAACCTACAGCAGAACCAGGCTCAGCTGTCCTGGTGCCAAGTGCGCACCCTTATACTGGAACATGGTGTTCATTATGGACAACGTGTGGGTGGCACAGAAGTCCAATAATAAAACATCACTTGGTTTCAGATTGGATAGGCCATTCCTTCCAATGACACCTCCAGATTGAACAGCCATTGGCCATCCTCAGTAGAGCAGTCGTGTACCCAGCTGGAGGACCTAATATGACATTCAACGTTGTTTGAATGATCTTGGTTATTTATTATGTTTATTGTGCTAACCTCTGCATGTTTTTTTTTGCTTTGCAACATCTACTCAGGTGGAAGAAAGGCTTCTGATTCTGATTATTTGATCTAATTGTGGTGCAATGACCACAATCCAGATTCCATTCTTTTCTGTACCAATTTCTGTGGGTTAGCTCTCGCAGCAGGCTTCATTACAGTACAAAGAACGAACCCCTGTAAGCAATTAAGTACCACATCTGAGCTGCAAGACCTTTTAAGGCCATTATAATGTCAAATCACCTTCCATCTGGAGTGGGTTGCAGGACATCTTTTTTATTTTTTTTAAATTCAATTTGAGTTTCCCTTTGTTCTTCAACACTGTTTGTTATGGCGCTTCCTGTTGAAATGGTTAAAGTGGTCTTATTGACTAATTTTACATTCAGGACGCACTCTTGTTCTTAAGAACATTATTTGGAAAAAAATCCCAAACATTTTTCAGCAGTAGCTTTGCTCTCAAAACTTGATTGCACATATGAATGTATAGATAAAATTTGAAATATTTACAATGCTTCATTCATCTTTGCAATGAAATACCGAATGCTGTTTTTATACAGCCATGAAATCGTGTATAAACCAGTTACATCAGTGTTGTGCCATCGGCAGGAGGTCACACTGACAAGCAGCCTGCCAGCTGCAGTCAATCAACCACGGAGGCTGAGAGGAAAAGAAACCGTGCACTAAGCAACAAGAGGATTTGGACAGAGCAACAAAGAGATGTCATCTTAGTGTGTCAAGTTTGTCTGTCAGAGTCACTGAATCTAGTCTGTTTTGGAACATACAGTAGATACCTATTGTACCTTTGGGTACCATGGCTTGCCATTGAGATGGTATCCTCTAAGGCACAGCCACTGCACTCTTCAAAGGGGCTGTTTATGTGTACTTTGTGGTTTGCCACTAAGAGGGTAACAAGTCGCAGTTTGTATCTTGATGATGTACAAAATTTGACCTTTAAAAAAAATAGTGCACAGGGATTTTATATATTTTATTATTAGTTATACATGTGCTTATACATGTGTGTTTCAGTGGCATTATTATAGTCTTAAAGACAACTCGAAGATTTATCTGTTTTACATCGGCACCTGCACCTACAGCCAACTTAGGCAGTGCTAACCCCCGCACTACTTATGTGCTTCTCATTTAACCTAAATAAACAAGGAAATTAAAAGCCTGAAAAACTAATTGTAAAATTAATTTTTTACCTCATTTCCTTTTGTATTTGGCTAAACACAGACTACCCTCATATTGTACCTTAAAATCTTAAGAAATGGTGTAGATATCTACATGGCTGGGGAACATTCATGTACTTTTTTTGGCCAACAATAAAAGGGTCTTCTTGAGGTCCACTAATTGGCTCAAGGGGTGCACTTGTCTAAATTGTACAGACAGAAATGATATACCAACTACTGTATCTATTCTGACGAGTAGTTTTTCATCAAGATTTTGAGGATGTATTTGGGTTTCCCATGTAATGTGTTATGGAAACAGTGCTTAGAACAAGAGGCTCTGCCTGTTTATGCTTACTGCAGTGACAGTTGGAATGCTGCTACTACTGAGAGAACCTGTATTTGTAGGCAAGTGTGCAAAGTTTATTCTAGAGATGGATGATTTTCATATATTAGAACATCTTTGTGTGTGTTAAGTTTTCATCATTTTGAATAACAAGGTCCCACTGTTATTTGATGAAGCCTTTTATTAAAGCTTTTTAGTCAGAAAATGACTGTTAGGCCAAAGCACACATATTTCCTCAGAGGAAGAACAGCCTGGTGGGCTGCATGATACAACCTAACCCCCTAATTGCATTGCAGTGCAGTTGATCATCCACTCCTTTTCTCTGTGTAACTTCATCTTCTTTGTTGCTGTCACTTCTGAAACCCCTGCAGTTTTAAGTAATGTGGTTTAAATCAGGCAAGTCTTAGAAGAAATAACCACATTTTAATGAATATGTATTTTCAGTCTGAGTAAAATTTCTACTGGTGTCTTATCACCTCTTTTCTTTAATAATGAGAAATCATCCACTTTAATTTGTATTACTTAAAAGTGCTTACTAGATGGATACAGCTCAGACTCTAAATTTAAGCAGCAAAACCAGTTAACTTCAGTTCTTCTTCATGCGTTTATTGGGAGTTTTCAGATGTAATTATTTGCATCCCTGCTTTTAACGGTGCAGTACCAGCCTAAAAGTGTTAAACAAACCAAAATATGTTCTAGATATTAGGTTCTTCAAAGTCAGCAGCTTTTGCTTTGATTACGGCTTTGAGAGAGTGCCAAGAGTGTGCAATCAGCTTCATGAGGTAATCACCTGAAATGGTTTCCCAACAGTCTTGAAGGAGTTTCCAGAGGTGCTGAGCACTCGGTGTCCACTCTGAGGTCCAGCTCATCCCAAACCATCTCAGTTGGGTTTAGATCAGGTGATTGTGGAGGCCAGATCATCTGACACAGCTCCATCACCCTCTTTCTTGGTCATATAGCCCTCCTTAGCCTGGAGTTGTGTTTGGGGTCCCATAAAGCGCAAACTAGATGGGAATGCTGTGGTAGCCATGCTGGTTAAGTGTGCCTTGGATTTTGAATAAATCTCCAACAGTGTCACCAGCAAAGCACCCCCATACCATCACACTTCAACCTCATCCATTCTACACGGTGGTAACTGCACATGTAGGAACCATCCACTCACCTTTTTTGCATCTTGCAAAGACATGGTGGTGTTTGGAACCAAACATCTGTAATTTGAACTCATCAGACCAAAGGGCAGATTTCCACTGGTCATTCCTTGTGTTCCTTGGACCGAGTCGTTCTCTTCCTCTTGTTGTTCTTCCTTAGAAGTGGCTTCTTTGGACCAATTCGACCATAAAATCCATATTCATGCAGTCTTCTCTGAACAGTTCATGTTGAGATGTGTGTGCTACTTGAACTCTGTGGAGCATTTAGGTGGGCTCTTATCTGGGGTGCTGTTAACTTGCTTGATTAGAACATTACTCAAACAGGGCTATTCACTGTATACCAACTCTACCTCTTCATAACAGATTAAGAGGGCAAGAAATTAACTCTTGACAAGGCACAACTGTTAACTGTAAGTCATTCCAGGTGACTGCCTCATAAAGCTGATTGAGAAAATGTCAAGATATGCAAAGCTCTCATCTAAGCAAGCTATGCCTACTTTGAAGAATCTAAAATATAAAACATATTCTAGTTTGTTTTGTTTTAGACATAGTTTGGATGGCTTTAGTATTAATCTACAATTCAGACAACTGTTAAATTATGAAAACCCACTCAATTAGGAGTGTCCAAACTTTTACCTGCTAATTTACGGTGTGTAAAATCTCACCACGAGATGTCTGTAAATTGCAGATTGCCGTCAGCTGTGTTCTGTTTCTTACCCCTCCCGAATTCAAGTGTATAATCCTACCTTCGGTGGCCATTGTAGGGCAGACAGCTCTGGCTGCTGTTTATCTGTAATGAGTATAGGCTCAGTCAGTCTGCTGTTTACCTCTATTTACCTTCTATTCATTCTGAAGGAGGATGCAAAACTTTGTCAGAGGAGTCCGATACAAGTCGATGAGTCAGCGAAGCTCACATCTGTTTGACAGTGATACTGCAGTGAGTTGTTGAGGATGTCCTGAACTTTTCTGTTAGTAAGTGCTGCTGTTTTTGCAGCTGTTAGCCGGCATTAGTGAAACTTTCTTTGATGTAGATCTAACTTTGTTGGACTGTGATGCTTACTGAATAAACTCTCGTACAATGTGAGAATGTAATTAAACTTTTTTATCAGAGTGGAAATGTAATTTCATTTTATAATACGTGGCCACTGTTCAAGACGGCGTGGCAACATCATGGCAGCTTTCAAAAACCAGCACCTTTCTCTTAATTCTAAATTTATGAGAATGCATCAATTTGTTGGAAGATGTAATTACATACATATAAAAATATATATTAAAAAATATATATATTAAGAAATATAAAAAATAAAATAACAGATGTAATTACATACTAATCAGTGTATAATTATTACATTTTTTCTATTAAATAACTTCTAATTACTTATTGTACCTTTTTTTAAAAAATGTGTAAAAAGACAGGAAAAGCAGACTCAAATAATCTGCAAATCATTTTAACCTATCTTTATAAAATTGAAAATAGTACATAGATAAAATTTTAAAGGCCAAAATCAAAAAAATCATATATAATAGCACATTTTGGGTTTGATATCAGTAATATCTTACAAAAAAACCCGAAAAACAAAAACAACTGCAACAGCAGCATTAGTTGACTTGAAAAAGTTTTGGAATCCTTAAAAACATCTTAAACAACTAATCTCCTCATTTATTTCCATGACTGATTATTAAAAAGGAGCATCCACGAGAGGCTGAGTCTTAGCCTTCGAATAATGATGGGGAAGGGTTCACCACTCTGTGAAAGACTTCGTGGGCAGATAGTTCAGCAATTCAGGAATAACTTTTCCCAAAATCAATTGGGAGAAAATTTGGGTATTTCATCTACTGTACATGTTATCATTCAGTGATTCTGAGAATCCAGAGAAATCTCTGCACACAAGGGCAGAGATTTGTGACAAAGAATATAGGAGAGAGGGACCTGGTCTCCCTTCTGACCTCATTAATAAATTGAAAGGTCAGTGGTTTGATTCCTTGCTCTTCCAGTCTGCATGTCAGAGGTCCTTGAGCAACATACAGAACTACAGATTGTCATGATGGTTATGTTACAGATAAAATAAAGAGCTATGAAAAATACTAGTCTATTTACCATCTACCTTGTTTTCAGCACAAAATCCTGCATCCGTGATGGCGTGGGCATCTTGGACATCTTTAAGGTCCTGAATAATATATACAGATTTAGGAGTAACTTATTCTGACATCCAGATGGTGGGAAGGCCTTGCTCCATTTGTTCAGGACATTTTCAAACCACATATAAGTAATCTTGAGGAGCTTGAACACTGGGAAATATTTAGCTCTTAAAACTATATTAGCACTCGTGTATAAAGTGTTTAAATTTTAGATTAATTTAAGAAAAACATCTAAAAAAAAAAATTGAATGCTTTTTTTTAATGTTGTTTGGCATTGCTTGAGTTTGGAAGGAATTACTTGTTATCCAAAAGACAAAAATTTCACAAAGCGTTCTTTCTTCTGGTTGGTATAATTATGCATGAAGCCCGAGTGAAAATAGAACTAAGAAAAACGTGTTGTGCCCTTTTTAAAGTGAGAAAAATGGAGGCAGACGGAAACATTAGATGTGTTTTTGTCAGGGCTGAAGAGGCTCTAACCTTCCTCAGAATAATGAAAGTAAATACCATGTTTTCGCCGTCTTTTTCATTCATTTAAGATTTTATTGTCTCTTCACGTCATCTTCCAAGAGCTTTTACTTCTGCGGCGTTTTAAAGATGCACACCTGGAAGAATTAACAGCTCCAGCCCTTCAGCTGGAAATGTGTTGATTTGCTGATTTTCTAGAAATTTGAAATTTATGCTTTGATGGAAACTTAATCACTAGTTTAACATTACAGACTAAGATTGAGTGAGAATGTGTCAGGTGCATAAATTCTCACTCCATATTTCGTGTCTGGCCCCTGGTGAGTTATGTGTTGGCAGACTTCATGCATTGATAAACTTATGCTACTTCCTACCCTTGTATACTGTACATTTTTCACAGTCCCCCCCCCAGAGGTTGTTCAGTCATACATATACTCTACATTATGATCTCACGCTTGGGCTGCATGTCTGATCCAATCCGGTGACAGAGGCTGTAGTGTGACAGTGTAGCACCATGGGGACAAAACTAGCCTTTCCTGGTCATCATATTACTTGTTTCCACCTGTGCCTCCTTTATCATAACCTAGTAGTGGCTTTAGACAGGCCACAGTTGAGAGAGCCTCTCTCTGCATTCTCTATGGGAGCTGAATGAATAAAAGATGAGCACAGTCACAATAGGAAGACATCTGTGGCAAAACAAACAAAACATTACTCTTTCTGCCACAGCGCGCACACAGCCATCTTGGAATATGAGACATCGCCATTTCTCAAAAATAAATATATATTCATAAAGACTTTATAGATAAGAAAGACAGGCTTTTAAAGCAGTAATTTATTGTATTAGATTTAAATAAGCGTAAACATAAACTGAGTTGCCTCTTAATAGCAGAAAATAAACTGCTGTCAGACCTTTTGTTCATCACAGCTACTTTATTGCTTCTCTCTGGATATAAACCTCACTTTGGTTGTCTTTCAGAAACACTTCTGTACAAATTCATATCAAATGTCTCATGAGGATGAAATGGTTTCCTCTGCACAGCCCATAACAAAAAGGTAAATGGGGGATTATTAGTGCTTCAGTGACTTTGTTACCATGGGCAGAGCTGGCTGTCAGTTGCCTGTGCATTCCTTTGTCATTTGACTACATCTGGATGACTCTGTTTGGAGTACCAGGGTCACCTAACCCGCGTTACTTGCATGCAATCTGTTTGTGATAATATGGTGATTACCGTATTTTTCGGACTATAGGTCGCACCAGCCAAAAAATGCATAATAAAGAAGAAAAAAACATATATAGGTCGCACTGGACTATAAGTCGCACTTTTTGGGGGGGAGGGGGGGGGGGGGGGTTGATAGAATAACCATAGCATAAAGAACATACTAACAAGTTAACCAAACCATCAATCCATTGAATTCTTCATCCTCGGTGTCACTTCTAAACAATTCCGTACACTCCGTAGACGAAGCACCGCTTCCTCTTCTGTGTCGCGTTAGTCAGACTCGTCGTCAGCTGCAGTTCCAGTTATTCCTTTCTGAATCCCAACAGGATGGTTTGTCACTGAAGCCCATGTTTTCTTGATCCATCCAATGACTTCCAGGAAAGTTGGGTGGCGCATTCTCCCAGTTGCCGTTAAGCTGTGCTCTCCATCCACTGCGCCCACAGGTTACGCAAGACTGCCTTAAAGCTGCAGTTCACGGAGATGTCAAGTGGCTGGAGTATTTTGGTTCATGTGTTATAAATGTCACATATACGTCGCTCCGGAGTATAGGTCGCGCCCCCAGACAAACTATGAAAAAAAGTGCGACTTATACTCCGGAAAATACGGTAACTGTGATAAATTGGAGAACACACACAGGAATTCATCAGCTGCTTAAATTCAGCGTCCAGCCAGAACCTCATCGATGTGAGACTGAAAATCCTCCTCTTGCTTTTATAACCAGTTGTCAACCAATTGAGCTGTAAAGAGACACGTGACAGACGAGTTCCGCTTATTGGCTGAGACTGACTCAGATTGATTGCAATGTGTTGACCATCTGTCGGCATTTATTTGCAAGCCTTCGACAATCTTGTCTGAGAGTGATTGCAGTCAGTCTGAGTCAGACTGATTGTTTGGAGATGGGTTGCCTCCCACCGCCTTGCAGTCAAACTTAGTTGCTGCAACTACTTGCATATGGTCTCTGACAGTGGAAAAAAAAAAAATAAATCAATGCGATCATCAGACAACCACTAAATGGAAAGGAGGTTGCCATCCTATTTTTTTTTTCTGTTGTGATTGAGCCATTACAAAGGCAATCAAATCCTCCATCCCATTAGTTGTGTCAAGTTATTCTTAATAATTGTTGCTTTTACACTGACTGCCGTCTTGTAGAGAAGGATGTACTCATGAAAGTCTCAAACACAGCTCTTGAATGTATAATTTTAGACAAACTTGTACTTGATGCATTTCACACTTGATATGTCTCACTATTGATTCTATTAACCTAGAGATTTTTAATCTTAATTTGGAAGATGGTTTATTTTTCAGAAAAATCACACAAATTCAACACGATCTTGATGTTATTTCCACTTTACAGTAACCAAATAAAACCTTCACAGTGGTTTAATTTATTGCATAACTGTTGGCGACGTGTCCAGGATGTACGCTGCCTCTCACCCTGTGACAGCTCATATAGGCATCATTTCTGCTACTGTTTCTCGTGACTTGTAATAGAAGAGTGTGATAAAGTCATCCACAATCCTAGCTGTCTGCCTGTTGAAATACAACCCCTTATGTTGCATATTTAAGTGAATGGCTTGTTTTTTCTTCCCTATCCCATTTCGTTTAACTCAACTCATTGCCTCTCTTCCTTTTTTCTCTCTCCTTTAATTCACTGCAAAAAGCTCTGAGGTTATGAATATTTAAACCGGAGAGTTATTCACAAAATCTTTATATAATGCTACCTCTGTTCACATCCTCTTAGAGAATTTTTACATGCTTTGGTTATGAATCAGGCAGAGAACTGTAAACCGTTGTTCTTGCAGTGAGCTGGCATTTCACCTTACTGCGTAAGTGCCTGCTTGCTTTTCCTGCAATCCCTCAGAGCAGGAGTGGCTCACCTGCACAGACAGAACACATGCTTTTATTCAGGTGATGTATCATTCATTTGGTGCTTCTGTCTGAAGTGGATGCAGCTGAGGCATTTTTCTCAGGTAGAAGGGGTTTGAGGCATAAATTAGAGCATCAGGTATAGTGACGGGCACCAAGATCAATTAACAGCTTTGTTGCGCTTGAAATCTTACTGCAAAGAAGAGTTTGTATGATGCAACCTGCAGCAGGTAACTTAGATGCTTGTTGCTTTTTCGTTCTATGGTTTTGTAGAAAATACATAGACCAGAACCGGGTGCGTAAACTGAGGTTTTCTGCTAAACACACATTTGTGCAAGCTGCATTTGAATGGCTCCATGCACAACAATGTCTCTCTGTTTTCTTTGACCGAAAATATTTGCATCCACCTCTTGCCATCTTGTAACCCAGTGGGAAATTTCTTGGCATTTGTTTTCCAGTATTTCTTTATTTCATTGTTTGTTTATGTTTCTCTTTTTCTTGCATGCAGAGAAAGTGTTTGGGGAATTTCTGAGCTGGGAGTTGGATGAGGCATTGTCTCACCTGCCTCTAAAGCCGGGCCAGACCGTGACACTGACTGTCAATATCAAAGTGAAGCTTGACTTCTCCGGTCAGGAAAACCTGCTGCAGGACCTCAATGACGGTGAGCACACTCATAATTCAGCACTACAACATCCAAGAAATCCCTTTGCCATCTGACAGTGTAAAGATGAAAAATGCAATTGTTGACCTTTGCTTGTTTTCCATAAGGTTACAATCCATAGGTGTGAATAATGATAGAGGTTTGCAGTTTAGTTTGTATTTAATCAATATTTAGGTGCTGTAACATTAGAGATCTTAATGCTTTAACCTTTTATCAAGTTACAAGTTTTTGTGTTACTGTTACTGTGTTACTTTCTGTGTGGAGTTTGCATGTTCTCCCTGTGCCTTGTGTGGGTTTCCACCAGGTGCTCCGCTTTTCTCCCACAGTCCAGAGACATACGTATTGGGTTAATCAATAATTGTAAAAATGACTCTGAATTGCCTTATGACAGCTGGGATAAGCTCCAGCCTCCTGTCACAGTAAGTTGGATAATCGCTTAAGAAAATGGACGGATATTTTCTGTAATAATGTCAAATTTCTTGGTTTAACCTTCGCTACTGACGGCTACTTTTTCATGTGTATTTCAATGGACTAGTGTTGAAACAATTGGCAGAACAGTTTCTGACAGTAATTTTATTTTTAAAAAAAGGTGGTTTCACCTTCTCAGTTAGAGGAGCTTCCCTCTTTTCTGTTTGCTTTCATTGCTTCAATTCTTATGTACATTCAGTCTTATTTCCTTACATTTGAAAGACAAGGCAATCAGTAAACTACAGCAGTGATGAATAAGACAATAATTGCAAGCCTGTGGTGGAATATAGTCAGATCATTTTTGAGCTACCAGCTCAACTTATGCACATATTGTTTGCGTATGAGTGTTCATGTACTGTTGTACAAGGAGGGCTCTTGTTCCAGGCATTCTGCCTGTCTTACTTAAGATTCAGCAGTAATAGGAGAGAGGTCTCAAGGTCCCTACACCTCCATTTCCCTGCTAGCTTTTAGCTTCCTCACTTGGATTTCCTCTCGTCTGATTCTTATTTCTACTTAAAAAAAAAATCTGACCTTCTCCCCTACCTCGAAGCTCATTCATCGTGTTCCTCCTCCAGCCTCTTATAGTTCACGCCCAGCCTTCTTTCTTTCCCGTCTCACTCCTGAGCTCTCTTCACACTGTTGAACCTCTTCACTACAGACTCTATGGGCTGATGAATATTAATGAGTGATCAATACGGACCTGCTTGTGCAGCACAGAGTATTTTTCTTTGTGTGTTCATGTGCATTTGCACGTGAATTCAAATAGCAGGGGACATTAAACACATACAATGCTGCATGTTTATCTCAGCCTCACTGCCACTCTCCTCATGAGGTCATTTAAGCGATACTGTTTTAATGTTTTAATTAGCCGAGCAATAATTAAGGCCCTGAATTAAGGCAATAAGACATGTTTCCTTCTATAAAAAGCAGTTATTATAGTGACACTATGGGATGCAGCTTTTACTAAACACACTTGATGCTATACAGCACTGTAATGGAGTCACATTAATAATGCGGTGTTAAAATACTGAACTTGCTTTGCAGAAAGTTTTTCGTTTTTCTGTCTTTGCGGCATGGAAGATTGCGGAGGTTTACTTATTACAGACGGTCTGCTGTCTTTGCTAATTAAACTATAAAACCTTGATTATCTTAGGCGCAACTGCAGCAGTTTAATTGTATTGCTTAGCCACCACATATGGTGATATAAACATTTTTTGTGCTGCAACATTATTATGTGGATAAGTCATTATCTTGTTAGAGGCAATTTGCCACGAGTGTCTCACCTAGAGGGAAAGTTTTATGCAGCCGATATTTTGTGATGTGTGGAACAGATTGATATTGCCTCTTTAAAGGAATAGTTTGTGTGGAAAGAAAAAAGGCGGCCTATTGATTGTCCCAGGAATTTTTATTTCTTTCCAAGGTTTTTCTGTCCTCAAGCAATGGCTTAAATTTGAAGTAATTCACTGAGCAATAATCTATGCTTCTGTTATGGTTTAGCATTTCAAGATGGCACTAACTAGTGTCTTACACTAAGAAGTGCAATGTAAGGGGAAAAAACCCTGCACTGCCCTTTAAAACAAATTGTTGCTCTGGAGAGAATGAAAATAATGTGACGAATGAAGCGTGTTATTGCTGAAATTTGCGATTTTCTACACTGCACAGTCTAAGAAAAGGATTCACCAGTCTTTTTACATCAAAAATTCAGTATGTTTGTGGGGCATTCATTGCATTTAGATGATTAATGTGTTCTTTTCACGTGTCCCACCTTCTGGGTGCAGTTGATAAATGGGGCCTTTGGCGGTGTCTGTCACATTTTGCATATTGTGCCAGAAGATTCCATGTGGTGGGAAATCGCTTGAAACTCTTCTTAGCACCGAGGAAGTGATGGGAATTGGACTGCATTTACAGACGGGGACAAAATTGTTGGTGCCCTTCTGATTCATAAAGAAAAACCCACAATGGTCACTGAAATAACTTGAAACTGACAAAAGTAATAATAGATACAAATTTACTGAAAATTAACTTCATTATCTAAATCAGACATTACTTTTGAATTATGGTTTAACAGTGTTATTTTAAAAAACAAACTAATGAAACTGGCCTGGACAAAAATGACGGTACCCTCTAGGAGAAAATGAGTTGACCGTAGGGACACGTTAAAATAAGGTGTGTCCTGTAATTAGCATCACAGATGTCTTCTAACTTTTGTGAGTCTGCCTATTTAAAGCCCAGAATAACTTCCAAAGAGATTAGAGGTGAACTCCAAGGTTGAAGCACATCAGTGTCAGATCGAACCATCCGTCACTGTTTGAAACAAATTGGATTTAAAGGAAGACGACCGAGCAGGACACCACTGCTGAAAGCAAATCATAAAAAAGTAAGACGGGAATTTGCCAAAATGCACATTGACAAGCCATAAAGCTTCTGGGAGAATGTCCTTTGGATAGACGAGACAAAACTGGAGCCTTTTGGCGAGTCACATCAGCTCTATGTTCACAGACAACAAAAAGAAGCAAAGAAAAGAACTCTGTACCTACTGTGAAACATGGAGGAGGCTCTGTTATGCTCTGGGGCTGCTTTGCTGCATCTGCCACAGGGTGTCTTGAATCTGTGCAGGTACAATGAAATCTGAAGACTGTCAAGGCATTCTGGAGCAAAATCAGCTGCCCAGGGTCAGAAAGCTTTGTCTCTGTTGGCAGGTCATGGGTCCTCCAACAGGATAATTATCAAAAACACACAGATAAAAACACCCAGGAATGGCTAAGAACAAAACATTGGACTATTCTGAAGTGGCCTTCTATGAACCCCAATCCAAATGCTATTGAACATCTTTGGAAGGAATTGAAACATGTAGTCTGGAGAATGCACCCTTCAAACCTGAGACAGCTGGAGCAGTTTGGTCACGAGGAGTGAGGCAAAATACCTGTTGACAGGTGCAGAAGTCTCATTGAGAGATACAGAAATCACTTGATTGCGCACCAAAATATCAATTTAGGGTGCCATCATTTTTGTCCGGGCCTATTTGTTTTTTCAAATAATTCTGTTAGACCATAATTCAGAAGCAATGACTGATTTTCCTGAGTTTTTAGTAAATTTTTATTTATTACTTTTGTCAGTTTTAAGTTATTTCAGTGATCAGTGTAGGTTTTTCTTCAACGGAAGGCTATCAACAATTTTGTTCACGTTTGTAGTACTTTTTGCTCTTTCTTCTTTTAAAAGTGTCATATCATTTGCCTTTCATTTGAACAAATCTCACTCTTGGGATGGCAAACAAGCTACCTTGCAAAGAAAGCCATTGGTTTAACTATCGCCATTTTGTGTTTTGGTATTTTACTCAGTTTAGCCATTTTAGCATCCTTCCCCTTTCTCTTGAGCCAGCTTTCTTCATATTGGCTGCCTCTTCTACACAGAAGGTTTGAAGAGCAGGTGGGCGGGGCTTCTGTGGTCACATCAAGAGCTGTGTTACTGAGTTGACTGACCACTGAGTTGTTTAGAGCAGTCTAAAGCGTGTGCTTTTGGCTTGTTGGGGTGACTTGTACATATGTTGACCTTATTAATTGAAACCTTGGCCATTTACACTTTCACACCATTGTAACAGTGTGTATATGACACAAAATATGAATAATAGGACTCATTCAAGGAACCAGCTGTCGGGGAAAGGCACACATAGTCGCAAACTTTTTTGTGAAGTGAACAAACAGGAATGATTAACATGCAGTGTGTTGTGAAGGACACCGGTTCAGGATTTTAGAAAACTTACTTGTCAAAGTTAGATGAGGGGTAAATCTTTTACACTTTGGGCAGATACAGCTAGACTGTTTTCTAGTTAAGCTAATGTAAATGTGCTGTAGCTGTAGCTTCCACAAATTTTATGAAAGCAATTGTCTATTATTTAACAATTTCTTGAACCTTTAGCCAGCTGAAAAAAAAATGCGATCTGAAGAAATGCATAAGAAACTGTTCCTGTAGCCTGCATTAAAAGCAATTATAACAACAAATCAAATTTTAATAAGATTTAAAAAAAAAAACCGAAAGGCAAAAATTTTAAACCGACACCCTTATTATTTTGGCCCATTGTTCCAGATCCATTTAATTGAAATCTCTCTGTGTTATAAATATTCATTGTCCTTGATAGCACCGAGTAGGTCAACACAATCAGTCCTGAACCAAAACAGAGTTGATAAAAACTGTAATACTAAAATCTGAAGATGGGTGTGAGCATGTCGATGAATATGAATGTGGACACACATAAAAAAAATTCCTCTACTTTGCCCACGTGAAAAGGAGCTCACGAGCCTGAAGATGAATAAGCTTGTTCAGTGTTTGTCGGACACTCACTTTGCACACTGCTTGCGTGTTGCCTTATCATCTGCACTTTTCTGTACAGTATTTAATGTAACTATACGCTGCAATGTCTCACGGGTGTAGATTTGTCATACTATAATACTACTACTATACATACTATAATGATTTTTAGGTTTTGCTAACTATTTGCTGCGCACTGATTAACTTGTATCTCTAAATGCAGTGCAGAGAAAGCCTATTAACCTAACTGTGATGTTGCCTGGCAGTTCTGCACTCACTGTCCCCTGCTTCAGCTGTGACAGAAGGGCTAAACCGTGGCACCGAAAACAGTGCAGGAGAAACATTCAAAACAGGCTGAGCCTCATTGATTTATCCTCAGACAGGTTTATTCCTCATTTTGAGCCCAGCTCAAAACCACGACATCATAACGCAGGATCAAATGGGAGTGATGTCATCACTCAGGAGTAATGGGCCTTGACTTACAGTGCTTTATTGTGTTAAATGGTGTGAGTGTCGTATCTAATGACAGTGTCACTGTCTACATTAATGCCTTGGCTGTCTTTGAAGAGAGCACCTTGTGTCACAGTCAGTGTCTGCAACTGACACAGAGAAAGAGACACGAGAAACACGTCAGAAGACTGTGAATTAAAGGACTCGAACAGAAAGGATGATGCATAAGAAAGTGCTGTAAACAGTAAGGCAAAGAGGGAGCAAGGAAGGATTTTTTTTTTTCTTGTGTGTCCTTAGTTGCCATCTCTGAGAGAATGCACTGCTGTCCTACTGATGTAGCTAGTTTTAAATTATGTAACTTTTAACTTAGACCAGCAGGCTTAGCTCTTAGGAACACTTTTAAAAGTAATAACCTGTGACATTTTGATGTTAGATTTCAAATGTACTCTCTGTTGTCAAATCACACAGCACAGCTGGTATCCGATCTATAGCCTTTCCATGAAAACCTTTTATATTTTTCCTGTTGTAAATAGCTGGAGTGTGCGTGTTCTTTCCTTGGGGGAAATCTTTGCTTCAAAAACTTCTTGCTGTTGAGCTTTTTATTTCCTTGGTACAGACTAAATCAGCCTGTAGCACTCAGTGTAGAATTAATATAGTATACCCAATGTTTTTAAGGCTTTTTAGGCTTCTACCTAACCCTCTGTTGGCTTAGACATAAGTGCATTAATCAGTTTATTCCCAATATAAATCTAGTATAGGTTCCCATATGAACAAAATTCAATGAATGCATCTTGGGCTGAAAAGGTATCAGCAAATCAAAAAAAAAAAAAAGGTACTGATAAATACAAGAAGCATTTACAAACATTTGAAACTTGATTCCTCTCATTGCTGGAGATGGTTTCTAGCTAGATGTTGTAAAGCTGTAAAAGCATTTCCCTCTGAGATGACCGTGCAAATCCACCTTAATCCATCACAGTTTAGCTACAGCATTAATCATTCTCTGGAAAAGGCCTCTCACAGAATCTGTTCCAGCTGATAGCAGCTGAACGTACACTGAAATAATACTGAAGTTTGACACTGGTCTGTGTCTCATTAAACCATGAGGGGAAAAAAAGGCTCCAGTCATTTGAACTCATTCACTGTGCATCAAACATAATGAGTGTGATCACTAATCACTTCACACATCCGCTGATCTTTGGGACTTGGAAGGTAATCTGAATGAGTGTTTCTGAAGATGATAAAACTTTTGGCTTGCACGTGGTCTGTGGGAGGTGGCCTTTGTTAGTTTGGTGGTTGGATTTATATTTAGCTTGCATGCTTCATCATTAGTTTGTAAACTGGCGTATTAGGTAGCTAGTGACTGACCCTGATTTGCATTAGTCTCTGAAAACATGAAGAAGTATGCAGACAGATTTGTAATTTGATTAATTATTTGACTAAGTGTAAACAGAGCTGCTTCAAATAGCATTTGCTTAATGGCATTAAAAAAAAAAATCATATTTTTAGAAGTATCAAATTTGTGAGGTGCCATGTGAAAGTTTAGTTAGTACCCCACTGAAGACTGCTGCAAAGTTTGGGTCAGTTTGACACAAAAATGACTGAAATCAGCCTACAGCGGCTCATCCAGCTTGGTTAGAATCAGTAATGAGTTATCTGAAGAGTTCACTGTTTAAACTGGTGTCTGTCAAGGTGATGTGAACTTTCCACTCCTGTTCAACATTGCCATCAGTGCTATCATGAGCAAATCTTTAAGGGCTGATAAGGAGTACAATTTGCTAATGAAGACTTTGTGACCGACCCCATGTTCGCAGATGACAGTGTGGTATTTGTGGTATGAGGAATGTAAGATCATATGTTTGACTGCGTGTTTGTACGTTTGGACATGTACACTTATTTTTAATGTGTGGTTTCATCCAAACTGTGAAGAACTTTGTAGCTGTGTGGTAAAAAAAAGTGCAAGATGAAGTTATTATTTAGGCATCAAAGTCACCCTGAGTGTTTCTCTTAAAAAATGTAATTTATCTGTTCTTCCCACCCTGAGCAGCACTTGATGGATTGGGAGACTTTAAAAACAACTTTGATCAGTGGACGTTTTCTCCCACGTTAGTAAATAGGGATCTTAACCTATTCAGGCTCCCTGGCAACATATTAAATTTGAAATCTTTTTTAGCTCATAGAAACCCACCAAACCAAATATAAAAATCCTCTTAACATTAATTGATAAAACTCCAAACAGACCCCACAAATACCTTCTGTTTGGAGTTTTTAACATTGATATTAATAATCATTGCCTCATCGCTTGCATGATTCTGAAATCCCCAAATCTTATTCACAAATTACCACCACAAGAAATGATCTGATTTCTTTTTTTTTTTTTTTTTTTTTTTTGATGCAACTTGTCATTGATTATATTTTCTCTTTTACTGATCCAACCATGGAATTGGAAAACTTTCAAACTTTCAAAACTTTTAATATTTTTAATATTTTATATGCCACTATTAAAAAATAGAATTAGTTGCAGATATAGTGCTTGGCTCTATACTCTTCATTACCATCACCAACAGAGATAAAGCACCAGTGAGATCCAAGGTCTTTCCCTGAAGACTTCTCTAAGCGACAAAGAAATATCTGCATAGGCCTGATTAGGAAGGCTGAATCAAATTATCATCTAGTGACTCTCTCATCCTGTGTTATTCCACTAAAGACTGTATCAACTTTTAAGAATTCATCAAAGTCGCACCTTCCACCTCAGATCACAGATATATCTGGAAGTGGGTTTGATAATGCTGGAAGAATGTCTATCGCAGAAGCTTTTAATCACTATTTCCTCCCTTATTTAACAGGTATATGTGCTGATTCCACTGTATATAATTACCATATTGGTCCTGCAGAGGGACCGCTCATTTTTTTAATGCAGTGCAGTTTACTAAGCTCTGCATAGGTTAAAAACGTGCAGTACACTGGTACAGGTTATCTTGTTGCCGCTGCAGTACACATGTTGTCACTTTCATTTTTACCAAAGCAGGTGAAATGATTCAGAGTGGTTTATACTTCCTGGTCAGACTGATAACTCTGAGGTTTAGCTGCCTTTGTGTTATACTGTGATGATTTAGTGTTCCCTTAACTTTTGAGCAGTATATCATAACATGAATTATACCAGCAGCATGAAAATGTGTCATAGTAGTACTATTAGGAAAAAAAAAATGTGACGTCTCCAACCTCAATAAATACAGGACCAATCAATGGGTGAGTGGAGACTAAACTTTTGACTGGTACTATAGCTTCCAGTTTCAGAGCTTCCAGAACCTTTACTATCTGTACAGTCTACAACTGCATACTTTTACTGACTCACTTAAAATATTGCAACCACAGCAGTCTGGCTTTTGAAATGTTGACAGCACAACAACAGCTGCACTCTCGGTCATTGATGACAGCGTTTCATCCCTGGATAAAAACAGCATTGTGCTGCCCTCTTTAGTGACCTCTCTGAAAGCATTTGATTCCCATACATAAAATCCTACTCTGTAAACTACAGTCTACCATGGCTAGATGAAAGCATGGGAACTGATTCTACTTCAACCTCACAGACAGGAACCCAGACTTGGTGATGGTAGTCGGTCAAGCCATAAATGGGCTGCAACAGAGGATTGCTGTTTGCTTTTACACATAGATAACTTATTTATTCTTAATCAGTAATTCAGTGTTAGCTTTTTAATGGTTTTATACACCCCGGACTCCACCACAAACCCTGACTTACCCACAGTCTTGTTTAAATACTTTCTAACTAGCACTCCTTAATCACAAAGTAGTTCTTTTGCTGACGAGACCAGGTACATGGTATTCCCCACCTCTACCTGTGACTCTGCCTTTTGTGCAGTTTAAGTGAGGTTTGTTACTCTTCCAAATACCTAGACATTTGGCTTGACAGCAGACTTGTATTTAGGGCCGCAACAATTCGAGTAACTCGATTATAAAAAATCCTTGATACAAATTTTTTGCTTCGATGCTTCGTTTAATCAACTGTAGCGCTCAGTTGTCACCATGTAAGCGCGAGCGCATCAACTACATTAGAGACTAAAAATATCTCTGCAAAGCAAACTTTGTAGCTGCTCCCATCCACCGCTTTACTGTAGATTTACGCAGCGAAAATCTACAGTAAAGCTACAGCAGGTAAAATATGCAGATGAACCTTTAACTTAGTCTGACACTTTAAATCAGGCAGCTTGCTGAAGGCCGGCGGCAGCCATCCTTCTTTTTACGGCAGTGATACCTGCAGCAAGCAGGTGTGACTCTAAAGGGGGGCATGGGGTGTAAGGGACTGTAATTATTTCAAGGCTTTAGAGGCATTAATTTGCATATTTTCATTCATTTAAAATATAAATAAATATTAATATCTAAAAATATAAAAACCTCTGAGCCACTGACCTGGGGCTGTTGGGTTGGACACTAAATTATTATCCATCCATTCTCTTCCTCTTATCCTGTTCAGGGTTGCGGGGGTGGCTGGAGCCTATCCCAGCTGACATAGGGCCAGAGGCAGGGTACACCCTGTCACAGGGCCAACACAGAGATTTAGAATGACCAATTTACCTAACCCAAGTAACTGCATGTCTTTGGACCGTGGGAGGAAACTGGAGTACCCGGAGAAAACCCACGCAGACACAAGGAGAACATGCAAACTCCACACAGAGACAGAGGGAGGGGCCTGGGTCAAGGTGGAATCGAACCCAGACCTTCTAGATGTCATTCTAGCTGTGAGGCAGTAGTGCTAACCACCACACCACCGTGCTGCCCTAAATTATTATTATTAGCATTAATTTTTAACATGTACATCATCAGAACATCTGTTTTCTTGTAGCAGGAAACGTTGCATCAAAGCACAGGACAAACCTCAGTTCTTAGATTGCTGATATGCTCGCTTTTCTTCATGTTCCTTTGAAGGCTTACAGACACACACAATGACTCATTCACTAGCACACTTAAACATGCAGACGCACACACACACACAAAAAACCAAATACACATGAACACACACCAAATTTACCTCATCCAGGACGTACAATACTGTCAGTAGAGGCTATTTTATTTTATAACTTATGTGTACTTTATTGTATTTGACACTACTGATTTGTGATTATTTATTTTTGCATTTAAAAAGTTTCTTTAAAAAATGATTTTAATATAGCACCTAAATCCATTGAAATGATTTAGTTTTTTTTTTGAGATGTTGTATGCAGTTAAACTATTAGAAACACTGCAACACATGCAGCCAATGAGCTGTTTATTTTTCTCTTTTGAATATTTATTATTGCTCATTAATAAAACTTAAGTATTTTTTATCTGATTAATCGATGGAATAATCGATGAAGTACTTGATTACTAAAATATTCGATAGCTGCAGCCCTAATCAAATTAAATATTCAGATTTAACATCAGGCTTAAAATGTAAACAAGCTAGGCTTGTTGTTAGGAATTAAAGAGTGCCTTTTTCCCTCTGAAAACCTCGCGTGGTGTCAAGTTTCATCTCTGTCTCACTCTACAGAGGCATTCTTTGTCATGTTGCCACGACAGTAGTTAAAACTTGTATATCGTAGTGCAATTTAGTGCAATTTTTCTGCAATGATAAACTCTATTCTTGTTCCTGTTCTCTGTATAACAACAAGGGTCATGGATTGCTTTGCAGTGAAAAAGAAACTATCTCAGGTTATTAATTTATATATCTGTCTTTGTATGTCTGTCTTAAAGCTTTCAAACTGTCTCACATTTCATTTAAATCTTGCGAGTACATTATGCAGTCAAGACTTAACCATAGATATTCCCCATGTACGCACTAACCTTGTTAGAGCTGGTTTCAGGTACTATCCACCATCAAATTGAATGAACTGGAAACTGTATCAAAATAGAGACCTTCATTTCTCTCGGAGGGCTCAAAACTTTAATAAATGATGTATTTGTCTACTTTTTGCACATGTTCTTATAAGTTCCTTGTTTAGTTGTTGTTTTGTTTCTGTTTGTGTTTTTGTAAAAAATTTCTTGGTGTCTTTTCAAAAAGAGATTTTAATCTGAATAAAACTACCCGACTAGATAAAGATTACATTTAAATTAAAAAAAAAAAAAAAAATGAAGCCAAATTTATTTCAGGCACAGCCTCAAAGCCTTTTAAGTGTAACACGTACTGTGAAAGGTAATTGAACAGATATTATGGCAGTGACAGCCATATCAGCAGCCATATATTAGCACCATTCATACATGGTGCTAATATGTTTGACATGAGACGCCTCAGCAGGACAGTCCTCAAACAGTAAGACGATGTGTGGAAGTACTGCACTGTACATAGTGAAAATTAATAGCTGGCATTTAATCGACTCAAAGGCCACATGAAACGCTGCACACCAGCCATTTGTTACTACTGTTAAAACAAAGCAGCTATTTGTAGATGATTTCCCTCTGATTTTAATGGAGCGTCCAGACTGACTACATTCGCTGTAAATCATTACGGGAGTCATTTGTTCAGATCTTTATAGATGATCTAACAGATTCCTGCTGTGGACTTTGCCACGTTCCTCTTTGGCTCGATTACGCTGATAGAAACATATTGATGTTTTAATAGTTTCGGTGTTGCTTGTCAGCTCAGAGTTTGGTTTTTAATCAAGTTTATATGGTAATTTTTTTTTTCTTACTGTTGGAATTTCATGAATTGTGATGTCCAGAAAAGACAGCTACCCAGAAATCCACAGTCTGCAGTATCTGAAGGAGTTATCAAAACTGTGCTGTTCATCTGCAGCAGAGCGTTTATGTTGAATGAGGATCAGGTCCAGCAGTGCTTGACTTGCATTTTTCCATAATCTTGATGATTCTTTCCCCTGAATGGACTATTGAAGGGGATTTTAACATAACGGGTTTCTAAATTTGTTAGATAGATCTGTGTTTCAGGAAAAAGCTTGTCGGGTGCACCTGACCTACCATAGATTCTTGGATGTCTAGATCTCTGCTAATATTGTTTCATTTATTTCAGAAATGACACTCCCAATCTTTGCTCCTCTATTTAAGCGCTGGCAGCAAGGTGGCCTATGATAAAAAATGCTGAGTTCACCTGAATTTCCCTGAGGCCGTTAGGCAGCGAGACAGATGCTGATTGGATGGTGGGTGCAAAGGAGGTGATGATTGTGAGCGGTGCCATCGTTAATCACAACACTCATTACTCACACGGTCCCTGCACCACGGGACACGGCGAGTCATGTGTGTCTCCTGAAACGGGCTGTGTATCATAACGGTGGATTCAGTTAATAACGTCTGAAAGTGTCATTTATATTTCTGGTTCTATCCTTTGCTGACACTCTGAGTCTAAGCCTGGATGTATATCTAATCTGTTAAAAAGCACGGCATAGCGTATGAGTCGATAAGAGGAGGTTGTGTCAGCAGACCAGTCACATTTAATTCGCAACTAAGAAGTTACATAATTATTGTGATTATTTTGTATTATTTTGTGAGATGTGAGATTTTCTTTTTCTTTAATGGGCTTCAGGAATGTATTGACAGGTGTTCTGCTTCTATAGATGAAACAGGAAGCTAATTGGCATGCCTTTATATGTAGTACCAGCTACAGGTTGAGTCATCTGTCACCTTGCAGTCTTCTGAGACATCATTAGCTCTTTTTTTTTTTTGTGCATGTGACCTTTACCAGCCCTCTTTGAAAGATTAACCTACAGAACAGCTAGACAGAACAAAAAGATACCAGCTGAGAGGGTAAAACATTCAAGTTGAGTAATAGAGTGAGCGATTTATCGGCAAGCCGATATATTCTCAAATTAGCAGTTTATCGACAGCTGATTCAGAGTGTAAATGAGTAAATAATTACACGTAACAAATGTTAGGGAAATCTGTTCATGTTTTATGTTTTTGAAAGGAAAAAAAAAAGAAAACATTGGCTGATATATTGTAATGTAGGATTTTTCAAACCTCTGTATCAGTCTTCAGAATCCATTATCAGTTGAGTAAGTTTCGGTGTATGTTAACATCATCCAAAGCATTATACTTCTTATATTATCCTGCAATAAACTACTTTTTTTTTTTGGAGATCTGGCATTGCTGTTGTGAAATCAGTTGTATTCCAAAGGTTAAAACATTTTGCAATGGCTAATGTTACATAATGCTTAATCTGTCATACTGTAACTAATATTATGCCACATAGTAACATTAATAGGCTGCTTGGGAACCATTCTTGTTGCTTTTATTTACAGAAATGCCTGTTTTGATGGGGGAGTATTGAGACTTGTCTAATTCTGCTGATAATTGTTGCTGACTAAATTTCTGGTATCGTGATGGTCTAAAAACGTTATGGGTGGAAACTCAGCTTTTCGTCCTATTCAGCAGGCGACAGCTGGTGCTGCTCTTTTTCTACAATACAGTTATGTTTTTAATTTTAATATGAATGGGACTAATGGGAGTTGATATTATATCTGTTTGAAGTTAAGTACAATTACTGACATGTAGTATAGCTGCATTTCATTGCATGAACACTTTATTATACTCGCCTCAAACATGTGTAACAGTGTCTTTACAGGGTAATAAGGTGCAACTTTCTTGTTTGGCTGGAAAAAAGCTCTGTACTCAGCATAAAAACTGCAGAAAGACACAATTACCTACCAGCTGTTGAACACAGTTGAGCAAAAAATATTTTCCTCCAGAGTTAAGTCAAGTTATTATTTGCCTTTCATTTGCCAGGTGGTCAGAAAAAAAAAAACAGTCTAAATGAATAACAGTGTAACAGTTGGATGTGTGAATAAGAAATTGTTTTCCAACAAGTCTGCAATGCAACTTGATGATAAAAGTTGATGATCACGTAAATGGATGTTGCGTTCTCAACTGGTTTCTGTTGCCCTGTGGTGGCCTCAAAAATCTGTTATTGTAGCCGTACGTAAATGAAGCTGCTGGCTAGTTAGATCAAAGTCCCCTTTATCTGCAGCAGGTGGGCAGTGGATAATGAATTAGTTTGAGAATTTTCTCAGAAAGTGCCTATTTCCTTACTAATGTGTTCTAAAAAAGGGAATTGGGCCTTTATTTAAAATAGACTGCAATTGGAGACGGCAGAGCCTGAAGCATCATGCGTTTGAACGGGCTGCTCTTATTTATTTAATCAAGAAAATTCAAGAAGAAAATATGTGAGTGTTGTTTCTGTTGTTGTATGAATTATTATTATGTTACTAAGCTTTTTCTGCCAGATGCAGCTGTGTTCATTTGTTGTTCCTGCTGATTTCTGTTACTTGGAAATGCAGCACTTCCCTGTTTATTTGTTATTGTATTTTTAGCATAATCCAAATTTTCACTTAGATTAATTCCATCAGCATGGTAATGCAGTCTTTTCATACAAGCAATTTCATACACTGTCCCCCTGACTTTATTTGACAGAAGTCCTCTTCCATTTGGTTCTATTTAACCATTTTCTATGTAGCTATTTTAGAGTTGGACAGTTTCTGAATATGTCCATCATGAACCCAATAGCCCGAGCTGCTGCAAAGGCCGGTAATTTCCCTGCTCTAAGGGAAATTGCAGGGCTTCGCATCCCGCTGACGTCGGAGAGTGACATGAGTCCTTTGACGTCAGAGCTTAAGCTGTGGGCGTCATTTTTGTGTATTGTTTCAGTGAGTTCAAAGCACAGCAGCCCCTCTGGTGGTGCCCAACAGCTGCTGATTGTGCAGCTGCTCCTGTGTCCAGGCTGCTTCTCTCAGGTCATGGACATAAAATCATTTGTTTATATCCTCATGTTCACAATAGTACGATGAACCCAGTGATCCCAGATTTTCTATAATTTCAAAGTTTGAAAATTGGATAGCTTTATAGAGCAATTGTTGTAGAAAGGATGAAGTATGTTTACTATCTAATCAGAAAAATGATAACAGTGTGTTGAGATAGAGTCCACTGATAAAATTGGTTTTGTTAGGTAGGCCTGTTATGTATACACATGCTTTTATGTCCGTGAGAGCACACACATTATTAGACCTCTCAGTGTAATGCAATCAACAAGTCAACAGAACTACACACTAGAACTTACAAAATGACCGTGAAGGTTAATCAACACCTCTGAAAAGCATAACCTTTCTGAAGGTTCATCACTGTGCATTAGTTTCAGTGGACCTTATAATTTGATCTGACCATTCACCAAGCCCTGCTCCTCTGAATTGCTGCTGTCCTTATTAAGATTACCATTCTCTTAGGGCACATATGCAAGTTACAGTAAGTGTTGCAGAACTATTACACTAAACTTGAAGTATTTTTTAAACAAGCCTTTTTATTTCAAGCTGACGACCTGCACTCTCACTTGTTTGTGCATTGCACGGTTCTAACTTTGTGCAGATTTATTTGAATTTTCCAGAAATGCACTTTGTTCTTGTACATGCTATAACATTTTTTTAAAAATATTTTTTGTTGCTGTTACATCCCAAGGGTAATGGATAGAGGGAGTAACACAGCACGAGGTAGCTAGCGTGAGGAGATCATTTGGTCAGTTTGAAATTCTATAAAAAAACACATTGTTTGCTGGCAGTCATCAAAGGTGCACCTACATAGACTGTAAAATAGCCCAGGCAGTGTTGTAGGAGGGAGTGCCATGAGCCAATTAACAGCAAGGGAGAAGGGAAGTAAGAGTCCAGTATCTAAGAAGCAGCTTTACATTTATGGGGGATGTGAGTTGCTCATAATAAATAATGAGAAGAAGAGATGTGCGAGATACTGGAGATACTCCACTAGCCAGAGAAGTAACATGATGAGCATATACAGAGCACAATCATGGCAAAAGATTAGACTAAAGAAACAAGACAAAGCTGCTCCTTCATTGTTTTTTTCCCCCGCTAATATTGACATAGTAAGTTAATGAAATGCCACTTATCTATGAAAATCTAGCTACTACTACTAGGTAGCAATACATTCTAGCATTTTATCTCACATTTGAAGTGATTAACACAGTGTAACCCACTCCTTACTTTTATACTTAGTCTTGCTAATTCTTTTAAACTTTTACATGTACTTTTTTGTATGTATCTTTAACAAGGTCTTAATTAAACACTTCCCTCTAAACGTTCTCTATGCTTAGTATTTCTCCTAGTGCAGAACCATGAACACCTTTTTGGTTTCTGTCGATGCCATGTGACTTGTCTGTTGAATGCACTTCATGTACACTATGTTGCCAAAAGTATTTGCTCGTCTGTCTTCACACGCATTGAGTAACATCCCATGTTTAATCTATAGGATTTGATATGATGTTGGCCCACCCTTTGCAGCTATAACAGCTTCAACTCTTCTAGGAAGGCTTTCCACAAGGTTTAGGAGTGTTTATGGGAATTTTTGACCATTCTTCCACAAGCGCATTTGTGAGGTCAGACACTGATGAAGGCCTGGCTCACAGTCTCCACTATAGTTCATCCCAAAGGTGTTCTATTAGGTTGAGGTCAGGATTCTGTGCAGGCCAGTCAAGTTCTTCCACACCAAACTCACTCATCCATGTCTTTATGGATTTTGCTTTGTGTACTGGTGTGCAGTCATGTTGGAACAGGAAGAGGCCATCCCCAATCTATTCCCACAAAGTTGGAGCATGAAATTGTCCAAAAGGTCTTGGTGTGCTGAAGCATTAAGAGTTCCTTTGACTGGAACTAAGGGGCCGAGCCCAACTCCTGAAGAACAACCCCCCTCCACCAAACTTTACACTTGTCACAATGCAGTCAGACAAGTACTGTTCTCCTGGCAACTACCAAACCCAGACTGATCCATCAGATTGCAGAACGAGAAGTGTGATTTGTCACTGCAGAGAACACGTCTCCACTGCTTTAGAGTCCAGTGGTGGTGTGCTTTACACCACTGCATCTGAGGCTTTGCATTGTGTTTGGTGATGTAAGGTTTGGATGCAGCTGCTCGGCCATGGAAACCCATTCCATGAAGCTCTCTGTGCACTGTTTTTGAGCTAATCTGAAGATCACATGAAGTTTGAAGGTCTGTAGCGATTGACTCTGTAGAAAGTTGGTGACTTCTGCGCACTATGCACCTCAATATCCGCTGACTGCACTCTGACATTTTACGTGGCCTACCACTTTGTGGCTGAGTTGCTCTCATTCCCAATCACTTCCACTTTGTTCTAATACCACTAACAGCTGACTGTGGAATATTTAGTGGTGAGGAAATGTCCTGAGTGGACTTGTTGCACAGGTGGCATCCCATCATGGTATCACGCTGGAATTCACTGAGCTCCTGAGAGCGACCCATTCTTTCACTAATGTTTGTAGAAGCAGTCTGCATGTCTAGGTGCTTGGTTTATACACCTGTGACCATGGAAGTGACTGGAACACCTGAATTCAATGATTTTGATGGGTGAGTGAATACTTTTGGCAATATAGTGTATCTTGACTACAGATTACTCAAAAGACAGATTCTGTCTAACAGAACTAAACTGGTTTTGCTCTGGATCAAATGTAATTGAGTTCTTTCCTGGCTTTCTAAGTAATAGTACTTATGAGGAGTACTCTATGAAGTGTGACATCATTTTATGACATCCTACAGCAGTATAAATACACAAGCCTCTGTTTAATGATAGCCTTGTTTTTTTGCTGACCGTGTTTTGCTGTGCTTTGTCAACAGATGGAATCAGTGTGACAGGCTTGCCAATCTCCAGTCCCCTCCGCCAAGTCCTCAAACCCAGGCCTGAGACCAAGCCCGTCAGCAGCGAGTCCAGCAAGGCTGAGTACAGCCACGTTAAGGTGAGTAAATAAAAGCTTCTGTGAAGAGAAGAAAAAAAAAGGAAGCAGGATTGCTTTGTTCGGTTCAGTATCAAAATACAAGCAAAATACAAGCAGTATCAAAATACAAGCAGAACACAAACAAACCAAACGGTTTGTTTGTGTTCTCAGGCTCGTAGCATAGTGTAGTGAAAATGCATTTTCATTCTGGTGCAATCTCACTGCACCCTTTCTCAAATGATAAGTATCTCAGGTTAGTTTCTTTACTCTCTCACTTTTCCTCTGTCTCTCTTGCTCTTCACAGCAATAACTCTGTTTACAGTGTGTGCATGGTTCTGCAGAAGTCAAATCAGAACCACGGCATAATTTACTATCAAATTAGACTTTCTGGTAAATGTCTGTGGAAGCCGTGCCTTTATGTGGATGATGTTTCACCTTGGCTCCTGATGCACTCTGCTCATTGAATCTGAGCTCTATCACAGCCCTAGAAATGGGGGGAGAAAGAGGGTTTTGCACAAAATGCCAAGACTGAACAGGGAAAAAATTACACTGGCACATAATGAAGAGTGATGAAAAGGAGACAAGCAGAATGAGAATGCACAGGAAAGAGCTGATCAGCATGGAATATACTTTCTCTGAGCACTTGGGGTTATCTGAGGGGTAGAAATGGGTGGTCTGACTGAGTCTAGTTGCTGAGGGTCATCTGTAGCACAGTGCACACCTGCAAGTGTGAGGACTACATTGTGTTACCTTTGAAAGCCAGTGGCACCTCTGTCTGTCTTATGTGAGTCATGCAGAGAGAGAACACAGTTGATGTTTGATGTTCACGTGTGCTACCAAACACAACTTTTGCTTGGAAAAGGTTGACAGTATGGTGACTAATTATTGGGGGGGAAAAACTACTTTTTTTTCATAGTCTAAGACGTGATTAACTTAGACTGGTGTTTATAATTTCTAGAAGTTTTTGTAATGTTTTATCCTAATGCAATACAGTCTGTATTTACTTAACACTGTTTCTATATGTTTTTGTGTGATTACTAGTCATCTAGACAGAAACAAGCAAGGCAAAACCCCCCCCAAAACAAACAGTTTTACATATGAGCTGAAAGTAATCAGCTAACAAAACACAAGTTACGACTGAGACCCCGCTGTAACGGTTTGTCAGTTCCTCAAATGATTATCAATTGTGATCTAAAATATTATTGCTCAAGTATTGAGCTTAAAGCTACTGTGTTTTTCCTCATTTTCTCTCATATATGCTATTAGAATAGTAGATGCCCATATCCAACATGGCCACGCTTTCAAAAAATTCGGTCGGCATATGCACCAATAATCCCTGTGAGTTAAAAGCTCAGGCTTCAGTCTGCTCTAAACCCTTGATATCAGTTTTTCCTACTCTTGGGCCTGCACGATAGCAGTGAGAGCAGAAATCCCTCACATCGTCACTGCAGATGCGGAGCTATAGCTATGAACAAAGAAGCTCAACCCACCTGCTGTTCAAACTCGGTTTACGAGGGGCAGCGAATCAGAAGAAAGTTGGCATAATGGGAGGGGGCAGGGAGCTAAACAGCTTGTTTCAGGCAGGTGGTGAACTGAGGGACTACACCAGTGCCCAGTATAAGATATATAAGGATTATTTAGAATCATGCAGTTATTCTAGTAGATACCCAGAATAAAAATATGGCGCTGGAATTAGATGGGATTTAAAATGATTGACACCTTTGTGTTTTGAGCCTTTTGGTTTTTACTTTGGAAAATCTGCAATGAAAGGTCAAAAGCAGCTGTGGTATTAGTCTGTGCACTGTGCAGAGAACATCTTGATATTATCAGAATTCTATATTAAGTTTGTGTAATTGTTAAAACCTACAGTACTTTCTCCTCTTCATGCTGCACAGCACCTTTTCTGGTAAAACTATAAACTCTTTGCATAAATTGTTACATATCCACTACCCATACTGTAAGGGGGGAAAGAACCAGGCATTGTCTAAGATGGACTGGACATTTTAATCAGTGGTTAGGCTTATTAGAGGCAGCGTTTGATTCTGAGTTTTAAAGCAGAATATGATGTTGGAACCTTTGATAAAAGTAAAGCCAATTACAAAGAGACTCTGGCTGTGCTCGGATTCTGCGTTAGAGCAGGCTGGAAGGGTGTGAGCTTTTTCTGTCCTTTTCTTTTTGTAGATGTATTGTTGGACATGCAGTAGACACCAGAGTGATTCATTTCACTGTGTGCTCAACACAAGCCTGTGTCTGTATACTATAGCAAATTTATTCTGGGTTTGCAGCTGCATGACTCATCGTTGTTATAGGCTGTATTGTTTTCAGCACTTTGACTCAAACCTACAGCACCCAGCATGCTCTTAATACATTTTGACGTACAAGGGAGGAACAGGCATGACACTGTTCAACATCCCAGCAATACAGTAAGTTTGATGTTTGCATTTAGTGGAGGGGGGGGTAATTATATGCTTCATTTTTACAGGCTTTCATGATTGGACCAGACCTCCTACTTTTATTGTAAGACACAAAAATTACAGAGTTACCTGTTTCCTTGTAGGCAAGTATCCCAGTAAGTTCTGCACGATGTAGATTTTTAAAGCTTTCAGTAAATATCAGGTGAGGACCACATAGAGACTTCCTAAAAAGAGAAGAGTTAACAACATATTTCCACCAAAATAAAAATATTAAAGGTGCCGCTGTAAAAATGCTGGTATCAGCACAACACCACAAAACTGCTTGGCCCAAAGTTAGAACCACCGACTTCACAGGGTATGAAAGGGGCCACCACAAGAACTTTCCCAAGGAAATGACCCCAACTTCTGCTAGTAATGTAACATAATAATCAGCTCTCAAACATGTTGAAATCTGGTTACTTAAAGACACAAAGGTAGAAATTTGCTCACTCCAGCTCTGGTGCCACATTGGTGGGGAAAAAAAAAAAAAGAAGAGCTGTTGATTTGTTTCCAAGTGCACTCTGCTGCAGTTCATTGACTTGAAAGCATTAATGTCCAACCACAAGATTTTATGAGAGCAGCTCTGTTGTTTTAGCACCAATACACAAACTAACATACTAATAAATCTGTCTGATTGTCAGGAACAGTCAAGCAAGGGATACTTTAAGCAATCAGCAAGTCCTCACTATAGGAACAAAGGGAAAAATGATTAAATCAGTAAAACAGTAGTGACCCAAGTAACTGTATTCCTTTCATATACAGATCTGTGTTGACATGCTTGCTATTTATGTTTTTAGCTCGGCTGTTTTGAAGAAAAAGTCGAGCTAACGTAAACGTTGGCCGTAACTTGAGAACAATGTGACCTAGAATGTTCAAATTCACACCATAGATGCATCTACTAAAAATTACACAAAGGTACTGTAAAGGTCAGAGGTCAAGTTCCACAAAAACTTTAACATCGGCCATAACTTTTCCCCCCAAATCCAAAACAACTGAGCTCTAGAGGTTACACCTTCTTTTATAAAACTGACCTGTTTATGACACCAGAGAGAATAAATGTAAAGGGTTCATGTGCTGCACGGCTTACTGTCAGTCAAAAGAATTTCATTTCACCCCTTGGCACAGATGATAGAGGATGACATACCTAAAATGGTCACTCTATATGGTATCACCAGTGTGAACATTAACCAGACTCAAACTAAAATGAAGGCAGAAACAGGATAATGTGTAAAATCACCTGTAGAGGTCAGTCTTAAGTTTAGCATCTAACATCTCACAGTTTCACCAAGAATTTAAATATGCTTTATGCAATTTTTTATGTTTTAGGTGTTTATTTTTTATTGCCAGTGTGTGAATGGATTGTATTGTAACTTATAAAAAAAAACTGTGAGACTTTCCCTCACTCTCACAGTTGCCTCTAAATAGCCTGTAGCATCAGCAGAGAACAACAATTACGTACATCAACAACGGCTCAGAGTGAAAGACAGACTTCAGCATAAACTCCACATAAGGACAGCAAAACAAAGGCTGATGTGGCTTCAGAAAGTTTTACATTATATTAGAGGGAACGTTAGTGAACGAGCACGTTATGGTTACCCAGCTAAGCTGCTGCATTGGTGTGACAAATTGTCCGCATTAGGAGGCATGCTAACATTTGAGAGAAGAAAGCCAGTTTTATCTAATGAAGCCTCTAACAACTGGAATTAGATCAGCATGAAGGAGAAAAGGACAGTCAACTTCAGAGGGGTATTCCATTCATGGAGGGATTGTTTAATTTTGGGGATAAGGTCCGATCCTGAGCTCTCCCTCTTTTGGCTAGTGCTATTTAGCAGTAGCTTGCTGGCTAACATGGATGAACTGAATAAAGTCAGCCATATTCAAATTACCTTATAAACTAAAATAACAAACTTGGCATTGCTGTATTCTTGCAGCATAGCTAAGTCAGAGCCTGCTTGCTTCCTGACATTCCTCAGAGCTCATTTGAACCTCATAAAATTTTGCCCTTCTATTACAGTATTTTTAGTATTTGCATCAACAACAGTCATACTAATCTTAACCATAATGTAGCTGTCATGCACAGATATTGCAGAGAGCAAAATTTGGCATTGGGCACAGTAAATGCTGTTATTAAATCCAATCTGTGTTTTTCTGGGATCGGCCAATATTGATATTCTTGTGACGTGGTTGTTTCTGGGAAGCTATTTTGGCATGACTGCCAGCAGCGCTTTCTTCCATATGTCTTTATTTGTTTTCTCTTTCTATATTGGTGGACATAGTAGCAGCCCACATTAATTCAGAAACCCAGTGATGGAAATTTGTTTATAATATGGAACCATAACGGTACCATTGTTGTGAGATGGTATTTTTAACCAGCTGATTATCCGTTTTCAGGAAGTGCTTATGCTTTTGTGAATTAGTTTTTTCTTTGAGCTATTTCTGCATGTGCCTTTTAGTGTCCTGCTAGTATTATACAGGTCTTAATTTGTCATTGTGTGTGCATGATCGGATGAGAGAGAATTTGTATTAGCTGATAATAACAGTTTTTGGCCAGGGGGATGGATGGACAGATGCACCGGAAATTGAAAACCTTCTAGCCAAACTGGTTGGCAGTACAGCACCCTGTTCTCTGCATATCTCTCTTTGTGTGTGATTTATTTATTTATTTTTTAGCACCTATACCAAATGTGTGTACTATTAATTGACGGGCATATGTTTCTATATGTTTTCTTCAATAAATTGTGTTACGCTGCTTTTTCCTGATCGTCTTCAAATTTTCAATGACTCATCTCCTATGAGAGCGAGGGCATGTCCACAACTTGGTTTCTCTGACACTGTCAATTACTGCCCTCACCCCATCACCACAGCTTTATGTCTCATTCCACCTGTCTGTCCTCAGTGGGAGTGCGTCACCTCCTGAAGCTCAGTTATATTTGATTGTTTCTGCCAGCACTTCTGCTGTGCTTGTCTCTGTTGGGTATCCATGAAGCTACCCAGAGCAGGAGCAGCTACAGAGTTTTCTGAGGATGTGGACCCCCAACTTTTTCACCCGGGGATTCAGGTGTAGGCTGACTTGAGTAACAGTAACAGTGACTCACTGTAATGCTGGCTGGTGTGCACTCCTGCTCATTCACTTAGCCCTCCTGTGAACCTTTCTTCAGTGCTCACTCGATGTCATCAGGGGCATTTTGAGGGGAAGCTGTGATACAGAAATAGGCCGGCCCCTCAGACACGTTCGGCGATTATCTTCAAAACACCAAATGTCCAGCGTGCTGTGAAGCTGCATCCGGTGCAATTTTGCTCTCCTGTTCATAATGCCACATTATTGGAGTATAGAGATTGCGGCTGGAGTGCAGATGTATGTGTTCCCCTGAGTCAAACATTCTGAGGGAGAGAGAGCTTTTACTGGGCTTCCTCCTGCCAGCATCAGGGGTCTTAGAGTGCACAATTTTCAATGTGACTTGCACCTCTTAACCCAGCCAAATATGAAATGAAATAGTCTCATTGCAGGTGGTCATTTATAAGATATTACTGCAGTGGATTCTGCAGTAATGCCTCTGACAGTGGCTCTCGAGGTGGATTTGATGCTCAGGGCTTTTTCTATTCTCTAAAATAATTAAATATAATCTATGTATGACTGTGCCTGTTCAACAGTTTTACTGTGTTGGATTATAAAGTATACCCGATCCCTCCTCTGTAGCTCTTCCTGGGTCTGCCTGAGTGGTATTATCGTATTGCACTGCAGTAATAATGTGAAGAAGTATTTTGATTTTCAGTTGCATCAACACCTCTGAAACACCTCTGAAAAACGTGAAACCTTTACCTGTTCCTGAACTGCAGCAATATAAATTATTTGAGCTGTGTAACCTGACAAGTGACTGTAGAATATGTCAGGTGCAATCCAAATGTTCTAGCGCACGAAGATCCAAAACACTACCTGACCTTAATTGGCCCATTTTCCCTTTAAGGTCACATTCTTTTGCACCACTGGATGGATTTTAACACTGCTGCTCCCTGAAGTCTCATTCTGTTCCCCTCCGCAATTCAGTCGTGATCCTCAAATTTGTGAAGAGTGAAAACTGTTGTTTGAAGGATCATACCTGGTGATGACAGCTGGTCCTCCGGCTACGACTAAAAATAGTTTTCATCAGCTTTCAGTGGAAGTGTCCACAGATTCAAAGCCTCAGATTTCCCTCACTGTGGGTTAATCTGCCACTGAATGAAATTCATGTTGACGGGGTCGCTGTTTGACACACCGTATTAACACAAATCTAAATTATTACACATCCATTAATGTTAAAATAATGAATAATAATTGGTTTATTTTAAAATTTAAAATTGGAAACTCTTTCAGGTCTCATCAGGACTTTAGCAGCTCCACTTTCAACATCTCTTCAGGAAGGATTTAGTCTAAGCACTCAAAAACCTGTCCTTTGCCAAGATATTAATCTTAAACATGCTGGCAACAAGAAAATTGAATCGTGCTTCAGAAAAGGCAATGTAAGCACTTTTGAAACAGTAAGACAGTGCGCCTGTGGCTGTGTGCACTGAGAAAGAGCCGAGCCTTCGGACAAGAAATGCTGTCCAACACACACACACACACACACACACACACACACACACACACACACACACACACACACACACACACACACACACACACACACACACACACACACACACACACAGTGTTGGGTAAGTGTAGTTGGGGAGTTGTTGGGGTGGATGGGTAGAGCTTGTTCAGGGCTAATCAAATCCAGTGGAGACAGTCAGAGTCGGCTCTCTGCCTGCCAGCCAGCCTCCGTGCTATTTTTAGAAGCTCAGCCCTGCCGATGGCAGTTCAGCTCTCTTCACATATACGGATCCTGGCTCGTGATATAGATATTTATAACTGCCACAGTTGTCTGCCCAAGTGTGAAACTCCAGCTGAACAACCGAATGATTTTCTTTTCCTTGGCGCAGGATTAAAAATGTTCTTTCTTTTCTCTCCCCTTTGGGTTACCCACAAATCCACAACCAACTTTATGTTCAGTTTTATGCTGCTTTGGGTAGCAATTTATTATTATTTCTTTTAATACTTTGATGATTTAGCCATTGGATGCTAAAGATTTAGCGTTAGAATAAATTAAACATTTAAAGTTGAATGTAGCTTAATCCCTGGCCATTTCTTTCTTTCTCTCTCTATCTCTCTCTCTCTCTTTTTAAGCTATGAAAATCTAGAGTGACAAGTGATAAATTTATGGGGGTATGTCCCACAACCTGTGCTTACCATAGAACTCCATCCCATCAGGTATTAGAGAACTCCTCATATTAAACTAAGCTGCTCAGTTGAAAAAACTGAGGGGAAGCTTTGCTTGTGTTTAGGTATAATTTCTTTTTTCCACTGTTTTCAGCTGTGGATGATGGGAAGACAACATTTATAGAAAATTGAATAAAAAAATCAAATAATATAACCGTCTGCACAGTTAAAACTGGAGGCAGTGTTATTGAATAGACAATCACTCTTGAACAGAGCCTGGCTCTGAAGCCGGTCTCGACACCTAGGAATTAAATCTGAAACGACTGTTGTCTTTCCAAAAAATATGGGTTTATTGTTTCAAGCTATTATTTGAGTCATTGCATCAGCTGTGTAGTTTGTCAATGCAAATACCATTTTGTCTACATAAAAGACTGAACTCTGTCATGTCTGAGTTCATTATTGCACATCACCCAATTAGTTTTTGGATTCCATTACAGATGAGACATGAAGTAAAAGTGGAATCAGCTTTTGCTTTGTTAGAATTCAGGAGTTTTATTTGGTTGGGAATTCATATTTTTTACTTGTTTTGACGATAATATGTCCCTCATTACTGTTTACTAGCGTCATGACTAAATATCTCATCTTTCCCATGATTGATGGGGGTTTTAGGTGATAGCGTAGTATACACTGCAATTGTCTGGTTTTAGATTTTCACATCAGGTCCTGATTAGATTTCTAACTAGCTTGAGAGATGAGGGAATATAAGACAATTACAACTAACCAAAAGGCATCATCATCATCCTGAGTACACAGAAAACCCACTCGCTGCGCAGTGCTACTGGATGTTTGCCAACGTTTTTGTTCCCTTGTACTTTATTTACCTGTTTGCACAACACAGTCATCACTGATTGTGGTTTGAAATCATAGCTACAAACCACAGCTGTACCCCTAACACCTTCACCTTCCCTACTTTATCAGTATATGCCTGCGTGTTGTCTCCGGGCTGCAGCAACCACATCCTTCGTGCCTCTGTGAGAGTCGGCGTGGGGAAACACGAGTGAGGAGAAATAAGAAAATAGATGGTGTTAGGGGTGGGGGATATGTCACCAATATGTATGTGTGAAAACCTCCAGAGATTTACAGGTTATTTCTTCTTCTTTTTTTTTTGTTGCATCTGTTTCCCTGTTTGCTACAGAAACGTCGTAAGGCTTGCTATAGGCTCTTTCATATAGTCGTTTCAGATAGTCGTTTGATGAGCCCAGATGTAATAATACAATGTATAATTTACTGCATTTCCTCCTGATAAAATACAAAAAAATAAATAAATTTTGCCTTGCATTTAGCATTTCCTTTTTAGGTTTGCTTCTGTGCATGCATGACTCCTCAAATTAAACCTTTGAGATTTGCCCAAGTGAGAATCGTTGATATTTAAGCAAACTGTTTAAGGGAGTGCTTGATTTCCTCTGAGAGTCATCAAGCCTGGAGGGCCACCTTACTGTTTAGCAGAAAGTCAGCCTGTCGCTTTACAGGAAATCTAAAGCGACGGGCTGACCCTAGTTGCAACATGCAAAGGGAGCACCGCAGATGAAACACAAGTCGTCTTATTCAGTATTTAGCTCCTACATCCTGGATGTGCTCGTATATAAATGCACGAGGAAGACGAGTCAGCGTCATTCATCTTTTCCCTGATGGCCTGTCACAGCCATGTTAGTGCTAACGCTGTGATTTGGGGCCTCCTGTCTCTAACTGATGGCCAAATGATCTGGTCCATTAAGACATGTTCCCCAGGGACATCTGAGTTTTGTATTCCTCTTTCTAATTACCACTCATGTAAAATGCATAACTCTGTCTGAGCTCCCAGGCAGCTTTTTATTAGTAGAGCAACAGTTGGTCGACTGGCTTGCCCCATAGCTCTTTAGATTTCACAAAGAAGGATTTATTTTTATTCAAAAAAGTACTGAGATTTAAACTTTGGCGTTTGAATTACTGTCTACATATTATAATTCACATATATCTTTTAATAAATGTGTTCGCTCTCATATTTAAAATGAGGGTGAAGAAAGATGTGCAGATAGGACGAAAATGGTGAGAATATTTCTCAAATCTGAAATATTGTAGAATATTTTTACAATGAAAAGTAACTTCTGGGCCAAATTGGTTGAATTTATTGTTGTTTTTTTTGTTTTTTTTTTCAGAATACAGCGAGCATTTTGAGATTTCACATTTGGCAATTTGTTAGTTGCAGTCATACCACATACATTGGTTGACTGATTTATTTCAAGTTGAGGAATATTTTTGTGTTTAATTATCATGTGGCCTGATGATAGCTGCAGTTGTGTGAAAAAGACAGTTTTTACCGGACTTTATGTGGTCCTGTGACCACCTGTAGCAGTAAATAACTTGAAGTAAATGTTTTCCCTGTCACTTTTTCTAGAGGAAATTTGGCCCACTCTTTTTTACAGCATTGCTTCAGTTCAGTGAGGTTTGTCAGTATTTGTTTATGTGCAGCTCCCTTAAGCTCCCACCACACCATTCCAGTTAGGTTGACTTTGACTGGGCCACTGCAGCACCTTGATCCCTGACTTTGTCTGCAATTCTGTTGTGCATTTGCTGCTTGGGGTCATTGTCCTGTTGCATGACACAATTTGACTGTCAGACAGATGGCCTCACATTTGACTCTGGAATACACTGGTATGCAGAGCAGTTCAGGGTCGTCTCAATGACTGCAATGTGTCCAGGTCCTGTGGCTGCAAAACAAGCCCAAATCATCACCCCTCCACCTCCGTGCTTGGTAGTTGAGGGTCTTTGTGCTGATATGCTGTTCGATTTTCACTGTGGCCAATTATGGCCAAACATCTCCACTTTGTTCTCATCTGTCCAAATAACATTGGTCCTAATTTATTTGGTTGGGATTTGATCCGGATATATGCCGCAACTTTTGACTTTATCGATCCAATCACTTAATTCCTCTGTTATTGCCCACCTGACAAATCACGTATTCTCAACGTTGGAAAATTATGGGCGTGGACAATAGGACCTGTTCTCTTTGTGATTCAGTGTTTGGACATGTTTATGAGACAGACACATTCAAATCAAGTAAAATGTCTGCTGGGGGCAGAGTTTGTTGCTCCTGGCTTCTTTTTTTTTTTGAATACGGCCTGTGACTAGCACCACTGGAACACATGGAGAACCCAGAATCAAACCTAGAACCTTCTTGATGTGTTAAACGTCCGTGAAATGTATGAAAGTACCTTGAAGCAAATGTGATGTTTGTTAAAATGGTGGCTAAAAACAGTGCTGTTTACTACAGTAACATGACTGCCTCAGGGGAGCCAGCAGAGACACTGCGAATGAACAGCAAGTGCACGAAGAAGCACAGGACATACATGTTCAACATAGTTTGAGTTTGCAGTATATGTGAGTGAAGAGTGTTAGCTGTTCTTCATTTAACCTGGCTTTTGGAGATAAGGTGACAGAGGTCACTTCCAGGTCACAATGTACTCCACAAATGGAAACATGTACTTTTAAGTTAATGTTTTAATTGACAGGTTATCAATTAAAAGTCAGCTAAAGTAACAAGTACGAGTAACAAGTAACAAGTCCAAAAATATCAAAGACAGCACGACCTGCTGAGATCAAGTAAATGAGGCTCCGTGCAAAATTCAGCGCCAAGAAGCCCCCAAGAAGGTCATGGTGAAGTTTTGTTTGTTGGCTTCTCTCTGTGTGTGTTCATGTGTGTGAAATTGCTGGTGTATGCAAGCCTAGGGGGTGAAATTAGTAGAGAATCAAGCATTTCATCATGCTTGCTGGACTTGAATCCATGTGTGAAATCCAGTGAGGCAGGCCAAGCGTGGCTCCATATGCTGCCTGTGCTCAGTGACTGAACTGGTGTCAATCAGATCACCTTTGGCTATACCAAAGTCACCCTCGACAGGATGTTTGTATAGCAGTGTGAACCGCCGTCCAGCACATCTACTTTTCTTTTGGCAGGTCTTTGTTCATTTTTTTATATTTTGGTGCTGTGTGTTTGTAAGAGTTTGCAGGTGGTGTGTGTGTGTGTGCGTGTGTGTGTGTGTGTGTGTGTGCGTGTGTGTGTGTGTGTGTGTGTTTGCTCATGCACCGGCATGCATTTTATCTTTTCTTTTTTTTTGGGCTTTGGTGCTCTCGGCTCTATCTTCAAAGCAGATTTCACATCTTTGTAGTTGACTGGCTGCTGCTGATGTATAAGAACTGCAGTGGGGTCCAAAGGGTGATGAGAGGCTTCTTCCTGTAGTCACTCCAGCTGGTAAATGGTGCGACACCTGTACTGGACCACAGGGTTACATAAAGGAGCAGCCGTTTGGTGTCTGAGGCACCCGTGGACCCTCTGTTTACCTCTGATCACACATGAACAGAGAAAACTCTGCATGTGTGCAGTTGCAAACCTGCATCGCTTAAAGGTGCAACTCTAACCCTGACAAAATACAGTGCTGCTGTCCATCCTCTTTCCTTTCCTTACATGACTCACAACCTCTAATCAGATTGAACAGTATGTAAGCAAATTAGTCAACACTTAAACAAGAGATCAAATTACTCTGGATGAAATGGTCCTTTTATTATCAGAATTCACAGGAAATACTTCCTGTGGTTTGCATTGTATGAGTAAGTGCCCAAACACTGTTAACAATAGCTAAGGATTAGTTTACTGTCTAAATTTAAGTCCCTGCGAGTGGAAGTCGATCACTTGACAGCAATAAAAGCAGCAGATAAAGACTTCACCAAAACTCATTGCTTAGGTTCAGGAACATCATAGTTTCATTAACAATCAGGCTCTTAGCATCTCTTGCCATTCATGTTAAAACATTATGCTTACGTATGTTACCCAGTCTGTTAAAGCATCCTGCCCAAGCTAGAAGTTGGTATATGATGTCCTTACCTAATTTACACAATTGGTCATTTGCATGTAGTTGTAATGTGGACTCATCAAGGAGTAGGCTGACACTCTGGGCACCTCTGGTATGGTGCTAGAACACCATTAATTTTTCCTGTGCATTTTGAAGTGAGTAGCAGCAGTGGAGTCTGAAAAAAGCAGCTTTACATTCTTCCCCAATGTGATCACATGCCAGCATGGATCAGTGATGAGCCATAGATAATGCCATGGTGGCTTCAGCCTTTTTTGCAGTCAATTTCTTTTACTCATCAATGGCAGCTTGCTTTGGGTGAAACTGTTATAAGACTTTGGCTTTTGAGTATGTTTTTTTATTTAATATCACAAAGATTTGTGTAGAAATCAGCCTTACAATACAGGCAGTATGGTGGCGTATCATCCCCAATAAACGGCTTCAACAAGCCTTTGAATTCAGGGTTTGATTCCCACTCCTTTCTGTATTTTTGACTGTATAGTTTAGACTGCGACATGATGAGCTAGCTAGATGTTTAGCTTACGTGGAAGAGGTGAATACAGTAAGTGACTGAGGCTGTGTGAGTCAAATGCAGTGATTTATTTTAGTGCGACAGTGAAGAAACATGTACATTTACATCCCGCTCTTTGGGCATGTGTGATTCATTTGCACTGTGGACGCGGAGTAGAGTGTGTGGGTCTCCTCTCTGCTCTGACTGCAGTGGGGATTGCTGCGCGAAACGACTGTGAGACTAACCGTCTGTCAGTGCTTTGGGACGGGGGAGGAGCTCACAGCAGCACCGCTGCTCGCTGAGGACAGTAACTGCAGAATGATCAGTGCTTTCACGTGCAGTCTCCAATAACACCAGAAAAAGTCTAGATTTGTCACTTTTTTTGATTAAAAAGTCACTAGACGGGTCTGAAAACTCGGTAAATATAGCTACAAAGTTGCCAAGTTGGCAACACTGTAAATAGGATACATTGCAGAGCTTAAAATAAAGAGGATTAGAGAAAAGTTCCATTATACATGTGATTGTTACACCTTGTTGCAGATAAATGTATACAGTGAACCCTCGTTTATCGCGGGGGTTATGTTCCAAAAATAACCCGCGATAGGCGAAATCCGCGAAGTAGTCAGCTTTATTTTTTACAATTATTATACAGTACTATAGAAGGAAACCAAAGATCAAAACCTGTTTTCAAGCTGAACACATTCTGTACCGGACAGAGACGAGGGACAGAGGAGATTGATTGACAGCCAATCAGAACGCAGAACATGATGCGCGTTCATACACTGTTAAAAAAAAAAGGAAAAAAAAAAAAGCATAAAAAACTGCACTAAAAAAATCTGTGAAACAGTGAGGCCGCGAGAGGTGAAGCGCGTTATAACGAGGGTTCACTGTATATGTAGCAGATATGTCTTGACTTCATCAGCTTTCATTATTAATTAAGCAGTTGTAACTGTAACTGTGAACTTTTATTAGGGTGTTCAGATTTCCTGACATTACATTTTGTTTAAGAACAAGTGTATATCTGTGGTACATGAAGCATTTGACAGCCACTAAAATTAGGTAGGCGACTAACATTTGAAGGGTATACAGAAGTTGCACAGCAGCATTAAGAAGGTACATTGTTCGGCTCCAGTATCGGAGGACTGTGATGACCCTACTGTTGTAACCAGTCAGGCAGCTGTGGTTTTAAATATTTGCACAAGCTGCACGCAGCTGTTTCCCTGGTAACCCGGTGTTGTTGGATAAGCACGCAGAGCGAGAGAGGATTTGAGAGAAGGGACGGTCCTGAAGGGCTTCAGCAAGCTCAAGAGGGGAGAGAAGCTTTAATTGGCTTCTGATTTTCCGTGGACTTGTGTGGACTGTATGTCCCTCCTGAGGATGTCACCACCTCAGCACACGTGTAGGTTTTGCACTGCAGAAACTGAAACAGGTCAGAATAATGAATCATAACCAGGCCGGTGTGTCTGGTGCTATTTTGTTAGCAAATCTGCTATGAGGAAACCTGTTTTAACATGCATATCATTCATATTAGAGGCTATGATGGAAGGTACTTAATCATAAAAAATAAATACTGTAAATAAAGTTGAATGAAAATGAAAAAATGTTGAATGTGGTTCTGAATGGTAAGATTGCATAATTAAAAGAATTGAAACCATTATAATTTATTCTGCTTCACAGATTTATTTTATTTTATTTATTTTGTTTTACAAATTATACTGTATGTCTACATGCTTGAAAATATTTAATTAAAGTAAAAACAGCACAATATTAATGCAGTATATTTTTGGGTAATTTTAGAGAGATTTACATTAAAATTACATTGCTCCATTGACCTGGTCCAAAATAATGGACTAGGTCAATGGAGCAATCCAAATGTTCAAATGAACCCAGGACCACTGCACCAGTGTAGGGTCTGACAAGGGGTCCAAGGATTTCATCCTGATACCTACAGTAATGGCAGTCAGCGTGCTGTGGCCTAGCCCATAGAGTTCTGTGCATCCCTCCATGGAAATGCCTCCCTAGACCATCACTGACCCACCACCAAACCAATCATGCTGAACATAATGTTCTCCACGGCTTCTCCAGACCCATTCACATCTGTCATGTGCTCACGGTGAACCTGCTGTCATCTGTGAAAAGCGCAGGACACCAGCTGTGAACCTGCCAACTCTGGTATTCTATGGCAAATGCCAATTGGGCTCCACAGTGCCGAGTAATGAGCACAAGGCCCACTAGAAGATCTCGGGCCCTCAGGCCACCCTCATAAAGCCCTTGCAGAAAAGAGCAGATACCGGTCCTGTTGGTGAGTTAAGGACCTTCTATGGTCCCTGTCCAGCTCTCCTAGAGTAACTGCTTGTCTCCTGGAATCTCCTCCATGCTCTTGAGACTGTGCTGGGAGACACAGCAAAACTTCTGGCAATGACAAGTGTTGACATGCCAACTTGGAGGAGTTGGACTACCTGTGCATCCTCTGTAATGTCCAGGTATCACCTCATGCTACCAGTAGTGACACTGACACTAGCCAAATCTAAAACTAGTGAAAAAGCAGAAAATATGAGGAGGGAAAATTTTAGTAGCCTCCACATATAAAAGCACTCCTGTTGTGGGGGTTGCCTCATTGTTGCCCCTCTAGTGCACCTGTTATTAATTTCATTAACACCAAAGCAGCTAAAACTGATTAACAATCCCCTCTGCTGCTTATCTGATCAGATCAATATGCTAGAAGTTTAATTGACTTGATGCTGAACTCTGATTAAAAAGTGTTCTAGTTTTTTGAGCAGTATTGTTACAAAGAGGGGCAGCTGGCCCTTCTTGTTCCCCCAGTAATTTCCACAGATGGTTGCAATAAAGTTTTAGGTTGGGCATTGATACCTCAGGCCCCCCTTTATCCAGACCCCTGGAAGAAGAATACTGTGTGACATGCACAACCAGCATCAGCTTTATGCCAGTAGTGTAAATATGATAAGTGAAAATCTAAATAAGACTGTGAAACCAGGATATTAATAGCAATATGAATCAAATAATGATTGTGTTACTTATCATTTCAACATTCAGGATGTATCATTTGAGACCACAGTAGGTGATGTTGACTTGTATAAAATGTGATTACAACTTAATATCAGCTTAATGGCAGTTATCTCAGTGTAAACATGATTATTAGCATCACTTATGCTTCTACTTTTTTCTGACTACATGTCACACTAACAATCACATTACCTGAATGATGCAGCTAAGTACAGCTGCTGGAGGGAATTAGTGTCATACAGTGCCTTTCACATTTTGTGGCAGTATTTCCGCAATCCTCCATCTCCTATAATAACTTGAGCTTGACATCTCGCAACCCCCTTCATCACAGATTCCTCATAGTTGGGAAGGCTCCTCACCCACTCTTTAAAATGTCTCCCATCCTAATTGCCACATCAGAGGCAAACCCTAACTGTGAGGGGTGCAGAGCGTGACATTATAAACGCTGTGGGCAGAAATGTCAGGACCATCATTAAATGGATCTGCTCTGGACTCTTCCACATAGGCTGTTGAGGTTTTTTGGGAGGTTTTGGAGCTGGTGAAGTGATTATACCATGCTATGGTAACTTGTGTGCATCACTGGGTCATCTCTTTTACCAAAAATATATATAAATAAATAAAACCTTCCTTCTTTTCCCTGTCAGCAATGACAGCTATTTTTGTCTGCATGCAGCCTGGTTGTTACCGAGCAGTTTTAGATGCTCTATCCCCCATCGGCTGTCAGATCAACAGACTTGTTCACATCGCCCTCGCTCCTCATCATCTAGCGATTATTACAAAGTCATTACACCATTGGGCCAATAGAAAACATACTCACTCTTATCAGTCCCCCTGCCCTTCTCTGAATCTGTTCCCAACAAGCTCAGCAGAAACATCATAATTTCAAGCTGTGTCAAGGCCACAAATATGTTGATAGTGCCTCTTGCATGGCTAAAATCCAGACACATAGAACCAAAGAATGGTTGACTTATGCATTGATAAACTTTTTAAATAAAAGGCTCTGCAGTCTATCTTACGTGCTTATATTGTTGCCAGCATGTTGCATCAAGTTTGAAGGCATCATATGATGTCTTCAGTAATGAGTGCTTGGCATCAGTTTCCAAGTATCTGTGGGGTATTTGGCAACTTAGTCCTGTCCAACATTTGATTTGGATTTCACTGCAGCTTTCTTCAGACTGCTGTTTAACTCCTCACTATTTTTTCTGTAAGTTATTCACCCTGGGGTGCCCAGCTGATTGGCTCAGTGATTGACACACAGGAATGGATATGAGAGGCAGTTCTAGCATCTTTCCAAATGAACATACTGCATCCGAATGCCCTCAGGTGATTTCTCAGTTTCCTGCTGAAGCTGAGGCCAACAGGCAGCTTGAATAGCTCTACTGGCCAATGGCACAGTTCCCTGCCACTAGGCAGATGCAACCTAAGCAGGGGTCAAGCCTCATTTAAAGGACAATTAGGCACACAGACTTCAATTTCATCTCATTGTCAAAGTACACCATGACCCTGCGTCAACCCTATATTTAGCAATCTGTCCCTGCTATGTTGGAAAATCTGAAAAAAAAGAAGACATGGAGTACATGAGCAGATAATAAAAACAGAAACAAATGTGCGTAGGGAATGGAATGTGTTATTCACCACCTTTTTTCAGATTGACGTTGGAAAATAAATGTTTTGAAACACAAAATCTGGTGTAAGTGTATCTTCCATTTTTGCCATTTCCAATTTGGCTATCTACAGGAAGGTAATGTTTGACACCAGAGGTTTTCACTCTGGCTTTTGCAGAGAACTGTGGAAGCAATGTGGTAAAATTTTTTTCTGTGTGTGTCTTTGCAATTACTACCATTAGATTAGTGTTTGGTTCCTCACTCCAACATTGTAAAAAAGAAATCAGACAATGTCAGACTGGAAGAGAGAGCCTGCACAAGTGCAAAGATTCATTCTGTTTTGAAGCATTTGTTGTTTTGCAACCTTATGCCAGTAGACCTGAGCTTAAAGATAAATTAACAAAAAAAAAATGCATGTAAATTAAGGCTGCAGCTAAGCAAAACATTCAGATCCATCTACTGTGACAACCTGTCGGGAAATAAGGGAGCAGCTGAAAGTACCGTACCATCCTCTTCCTATCTGCTTTAAAAGAACAGTGGGCTCTGTTACCTGTTAACAGGTCATCAGAAAAATCCAGTACACCTGTTTGAAAAAATATATTTTTGAGATATACTTTTTGTTAGTTTTTGGCTACTGTCTGTGATTCTGAGTTAGTTACAAACTGAGTCTGAAGCAGCAGGTGGTACCGGTGATGTGGAAGAACCTATCTTCACTTGTTCCTTAACGACTGTTCACCAGTTGCCCTCACATCACATGTGATGAAGGTGTTGAAAAGACTAGTCTTGGTTCACCTGACACTGCAGGTGAAATCATCTTTGGATTCTCTGCAGTTTGCATATCAACCAAATCAGTGGTGTAGTTGATTTAATCATCTATAGGCTGCAGAGAGCTTAAGCTGTAAGAAATGTTAATAAACATGTCCACCATCTCATGGCATACCGACTGCCTGACAGGTTGCAGTATGTGCTTTGGATACAACTCTGGGTCATGTCACCTATAGAAATACTCTGATTCTGTAGTGGTTGGATGTATAAGTGATGGGCAGGAGGAGGACGTGGATGACTTGTTGTTGTGGTTTGGGAGAAATAATCGGTTTCTGAATGTGAATAAGATCAGAGTCATGGTGACTGTAGAAGGAAGAGGGGCAGCTACATGGACTCTGTACCTGGGCATCCACATTGGCAATAGGAAGAACTGGAAGACCAAAACAGCAGCTGTATACAAGAAAGGGATGAGTAGGCTGAGATCCTTCAATGTGTGCAGCAAAAAGTGTTGGAGATTTTGCATCAGTCTGTTGTGGTGAGCACAGTGTAATTTGCTTTCATCCCTCTGAGGGAGCGGCATCTTTGCTGGTGACACTAACAGCAACCGATCATGAAGGCTGGCTCTGTGATTGGCTGCAAACTGTAAACATTTGAAGCTGTGGGGAGAGGTCGTCACTGAGCAAACTGTTATCCATCTTGGATAATTCTGACCACCTTCTGCAACACTTACCAGACAGGCAGCGGCAGTTTCTCTAACAGACCGATTCAGCACCACTGCCACAAGGACAGATACAGGAAGTCTTGCATGCCCAATACTGTATCTCTCTGCAGTGCAACACATCTGTCTCACAGAGACTCATCTGTTCTCTCATGTAATTTTATTTTATTTCAGCCCTACTTTACCTTACACCAGGGGTCGGCAACCTTTAATACGGAAAGAGCCATTTCAACCCGGTTTCCACGGAAAACAAAACACTGAGAGCCGCATATACTAGCGGAAGCCGGAAGCGAGTGACGCATATATTGAGAAATGAAAATAAATAAATAAAATGATTTTATTTTAATATTTCAAGATTACAATAATGTTCCAATTTAAAACTACAACAAAAACCGAACTGACAAAAATAAAATGCACTTCAACTGGATACTTATAATTTACTTCCGCGAGCCCCACAGAGCCGCAGATTAAGCCTGAATGAGCCGCGGGTTGCCGAACCCTGCCTTACACTCAATGCACCAAATCACCTTCATGTCGTTGGATGCTGTTTTTTTACTGACTGTGTTTATTTATATTACAGCCTAATATTTTTATTTTAAATTTGTACTTATTTGACTTTATTGTGTTTATTTTGATTTCAGATTAGTTTTTACCTTAGTAAAATTTTTATTGGTTCACACTGTATTTTGTTTCATTGAGCTATACTATATTGCCAAAAGTATTCACTCAATCCAAATTATTGAATTCCGGTGTTCCACAGGTGTATAAACCAAGCACCTAGGCATGCAGACTGCTTCAACAAACATTTGTGAAAGAATGGGTGGTTTTTTTTATGAGCTCAGTGAAATCCAGCATGGTACCATGATAGGATGCCACCTGTGCAACATGTCCAGTTGTGAAATTTCCTCACGACTAAATATTCCACAGTCAACTGTTAGTGGTATTATAACAAAGTGGAAGTGACTGGCAATTACAGCAACTTGGCCACGAAGTGGTAGGCTGAGTAAAATCAGAGAGCAGGGTCAGCAAATGCTGAGGAACACACTGCGCAGAAGTCCCCAAATTTCTGCAGAGTCAATCACTACAGACCTTCAGATTAACTCAAGAACAGTGCATAAAGAACTTCATGGAATAGGTTTCCATGGCCGAGCAGCTGCATCCAAACCTTACATCACCAAACACAATGTAAAAAAAAGAGTCAGATGCAGTGGTGCAAAGCACACCACCACTGGACTCTAGAGCAGTGGAGACGTGTTCTCTGGAGTGACAAATCACGCTTCTCCATCTGGCAATCCAGTGGATGAGTCTGGGTTTGGTAGTTGCCAGGAGAACAGTACTTTACATTTGGCACAATGCAGTCAGAAAAGTTTAGTGGAGGGGGGGGGGTGGAGTGGGGTTGTTCTTCAGGAGTTGGGCTCAGCCCCTTAGTTCCAGTGAAAGGAACTCTTAATGCTTCAGCACACCAAGACATTTTGGATAATTTCATGCTCCCAACTTTGTGGGAACAGTTTGGGATGGCCCCTTCCTGTTCCAATATGACTGCACACCAGTGCACAAAGCAGGTCCATAAAGACATGGATGAGTGAGTTTGGTGTAGAAGAGCTTGACTGGCCTGCACAGAGTCCTGACCTCAACCTGACAGAACACCTTTGGGATGAATTAGAGCAGAGACTGTGAGTCAGGCCTTCATCAGTGTCTGACCTCACAAATGTTTTTTTTTATTTTATTTAAACAGATTAAGAACAAATTCTTATTTACAACTGTGGCCTGGCAAAAGGGGCTTGTGGAAGAATGGTCAAAAATTCCCATAAACACTCCTAAACCTTGTGGAAAGCCTTCCTAGAAGAGTTGAAGCTGTTATAGCTGCAAATGGTGGGCCAACATTATTTCAAACCCTGTGGATAAAAATAGGATGTTACTCAAGTTCATATGTGTGTGTGAAGACAGATGAGGAAATACTTTTGACAATATACTGTATATGGCGTTCTACTTATTTAAGTTGTTGTGTTTTAGTTAATTTGTAGCTGTTGTATCAAAGGGGTTTGCCATCTTTTGACAGTTCATTAAAACAACACAGAACTAAAAATAAAAGACTACTTATATTTCAAAGACTATGACTGTGCCTTCAGTGGTCACTGCATAGGTTCTTTCAGTGTGCTAAACTATGCTGTCAAGGAACTGCCTTGGTATTGAATGCACACTGATTAAATTGATATTGATTTTTCTCGTGTGATTCTGAGTAAGACAGCCTATAAGTGAATTTCCTAAAATGTTGAAGTACTCTAAGAAACACCAGGACATTGCTTCTGCCAACAAACAGTAGTCGATAAACCACGTAAGCTTGTGCATTTTTGAGAGTCCTCTGTCCCTGTCTACCTGTCACTCGTAGGCATTGTGATGCTTCTTCAGTATTCCTGTCAGGAGACATGTGGTCATGCCATAATCTCCTCAGCACGATGTGTCAGGGTCTTTATCTCAGTGCCAGTGCATTCAAAAAGCCTTCTGTTTTTGTCTTCTCCTTTTTGTTAACCCATTATGTGTAGGAGTGTGAATGCTGTGCATGATGTTCAGTGTGCATCTCTATTGTCAAACAGATGTTGCATTTGTGTGGATGAACTCAGTGTATGGTCTTTTGGGGTTTTGTTGTGACACAAAACAGCAATGTGGAGTGATGGCATTCAAGGTAAAAGCCAGTCTGCCTTACGTGTCCTGTCTGCGATGAGTAAGTGTTTTTAAAAGATAAAACAAAGACCAGTGAAGACACCAGCAATTGGTGTTTTTTTTTTTTTTTGGAGTACATTTATATTAATCCAGAATAAGCTTTATGCTGATGATATTATCAAGAATGTAGAAAAACGTTAGTATAATATGCAGGAATGGTTGCAAATGCTTTATGAAAATTTAAATTGATTTATTGCATCATCGCAGGCACAAAGTTTGCAGAGATGTACCCGCAAAGAAACACCATATTTGCCAGAATGCTATAATGTCTGAATAAGTGAAAGCTTACTGTGGCACCACAGCACTGTGTCCAAGAGATTTGCTGTTTTGTGGCTTTTTTACATCAAGCTCTTGAGCAGTAAATGAGTAAAGCTTGTGCAGAAGTAAGCATTGTCCTCTGCCCACTGACCTGTGTGGATTATGTACCACCAAGTCATAGGTGCAGAGTGAGCAATTATGAATGGCTTACCGCAGGGTAGATAGCAATAATATTAACTGCCAGCCGTTATCCTGAATCACTTTTATGTCAGTTAGTTCCTTACACACTCACCAAGGTTTGAAGCGAATAATCAGCAAAAATGATCTTCAAGGTCTTTTTTTTATATTCTTCAAATCTCATTAAAGTTAAGATCTTTAGGGTTAGTTTAGAGGCTCAGGCTGTGCTTATTTCTGAGACTTCTGTTCTTTGATAGTGTTTTATTTTGTACAGACTGAACCCTCTGCGACACATCTTTCAGACACAATAACTAAGGTCAGGGTAAAGGCCTCAGTATACCTCAGATGAACTCATTAGTATCAGATAGGCAGGTCCGTAAATCTTTGGACAGTGACACAACTTTACGTCTGTGCATCACATCTGTAAGTTTTAATTCAAGGGACTGAAATAAAAGGTGTGAGAAATACTTAAGACTTACCTTAGTGTAGCTAAGATGGCAGCACGTGGCAGCACCTCCCTGGCAAGAGCTCAAAAGTGTAAGCTGGTTATCATGATGTCATTGTTTGATTTTTTTTTCTTCCCTTAAGTAGACTTTACATAATATAAATAGTTTGCATTTTTTTTTTTACAGATTTTAAAAATCTCTAAATATAGAGTTAAAAAAAAAACAGTTCTCGCATGTTGGATGTAATATTTTAATCAAATATATTCATCTTTTTTTTTCTTTCTTTCAATAAATGTGTTTAAGCAGTGTGAATATGCAGTGCTAATTGTAAAACCGTGTGAGTAACTGACCCTTAGCACTTTTATCACAATCTCTGTTATTAAAATTTAAAATGAAGCCAGTAACTCGCTTTATAAACACGCTTTATATTTGAGGTCAGACTGATCCCAGTAATTTCAACCTACACAATGACTGGAATTAAAAGTGTTAGCCATGTTTGCACTTCTTTCTCATAATGTAGGATCAGAATAATTTTTAGTTTTTTTTAGAGTGTTATAATGCTCTCCCCATGGCCACGATGACCTCTGCTTGTTAACAGATTTCGATGATAATCTGAAAAATAAGTTGTCCAATCAGTCTTTGTTACGCAACCCATACATTATTAGACAGTGATCAAGTCATCAGGCCCCACACTAGAGATTGTTGTTGTAGTAAGTCAGCCTAAAGTCAGCTGCATGCAGTTTGTACATTTTAAACTCTTTTAAATACTTCAGTTAGATGACCTGTTTGTTAAGTCAAGCTAAGTCATCTTTAAGGTAGGGGCTAGTGGCTATGGCTAACATGGCAACATTAATGTGGGAGACTAGGCAGAAAATATTGTCAGTTCTGCCCATCTGTAACATTCATAGACCGTGTCAATTTAACAGGATAACATAATCATTTGTGTCTAAAATTTGTTATGTTTTCCTAAAGTCCAGGATTGGTGGCACTGGCAGCTTGCACATGTGAAAAGGTCAAAACATCATTCACCAAAGTAACACTAGCCCCGTTTTCATTTATTTCCTCTTGTCTTACCTGTTTTCTCATTGGCCACAGACTACAAGACATTAACTTGGATGCAAACACCAAATGCAGCCTCTGGCTGTCAGTAACAGTGAACACTTTAATCAAGTCATTGCTTTAATCTGGGCATTCTCACTAATCATGTTGTTTTAATGCATATGTGCAGCCAGGCATTGTGTTGTGTTGTTAAAGCAGTGTGTTACTGGCGTACTCCTAGCACAGCCAGCTCATTACAGAAGGACATATTTTTAGCCCAGGCTGATTGGCGTGGGGTCCTAAGAGGGCCAAGAGCAGAGCGAGAGAGTATTGAATGAACGAGGAGCTCAGAGGTTGGCCCCCGGCTGAAAAGGGAATCGGGAGTACACAGTCGCTGTTTGATAGTGTCACTGAGACAATTGCTGATCCTCAAGAGGATCATGTTGAAGCCATTAGTACCACACAGGCAGTCACAAGATGACACTTGCAGAACATAGCAACTCGTCAGCTTGGAGGAAAAATTAGTTGCATATCTTTTTTGTGTCTCACTGTTGAGAAATACTCACCATTAACAAATATGTCACAATACACTATAGAGCTATGCAACAGTGGTTGTTTGTTTCAGTGAAGCATTATGTCCCAATGCAGTGTCGTGGCTGTTTGATGTGTTTAAAATAATTTAGACTACAAATGAGTTCTGTGGCAAAACAAAGGTTTAGGTAATAGTGTTGGAAAGGTAAAGTTAGTCTTCACTGGAGGAAAATAAGTGAATAGCACCTTGTTACAGAGAAAATGTGGATTTCTTATGGAAACCGTCTTCAGTCAGTTTCTCTACTGAAGAGATTGGAGGGATTTTAGTCAATCAGTTTAAATGAGATTTATATCACCATGCTGTTCCTTTCTGCCAGCACAGCATGAGTCTGTCTCTTACTGGCATTGTCAGACAGCTGTTCTTCCTCCAGATCCAAAGCAGACTGGCTCCACTGCTTCCCTTCGGCAGTAGTAGTAGGAGACAAAAGTATTTATAGAGGATATCAGAATTTTAATTTGCAGCCTTTGCACACATTTTATTTAAGTATTCCATCATGAGGTCAGGCTTCCTCTTAAAACTGAACATTCAAATGATATTAAGGCTACTGTTTGTCATTGAGTACACTAACAGGTGAAATTATTGACGTTCATCATCTTCATCTCGCCTGGGTGCTGGCAATCAGTTGGATGTTACTTTGACATGTACCGCCCACCTAAAGCACACCCTTCTATGATAATGGCACACACCTTTTCCCATCACATCAGAAAAATTGCTCAGGGACAGCTTGGGGAAGATAACACAGCTTCATAAACAGTAGACCAGACCCCTGAACTCTTTCGCTAAACAAGCCAGACCTACAGGACACAAAGGACCTGCTACCAATATCTCTGTCTCAAATACAGGACACACAAAGGAGGACAGGAAAAAAGAAGCACTTGCTGGTGTTATAATGAATATAATAAGATATAGTACGATAACCAGAAAATCAATATGCCTGAATTATCGCCCTTCTTTGTGCATTATGATATTGAGGTTTTGCATTACAGTAACTTGTTAATTTTGGACATGTGACAGTCATGGTGACAATGTAGGATCAAATGAATAAAGCCCCAGTCACACAGGCTTAGGGACTGGTCCATGACCATCAGGCAACCAATAGTCTTGAGGGAAAAATGAGTGTTCGCCGACCAGTTGTGAGTGCTTGTTGGAGGTCGGTGTCAGTCACTGAGAAAATGTTTGCTAAACCGCAGTCACATATGCCCACAGACCAGTCAGTGACCCCCATTTTTCCCTACTGACACACCCATTTTTCCCTGGTGACAGGTATCGCCTAACTGGTTGTCAAAAACCTCCTTGTGATAGCTTTGGTTGCTCATAGTTTGCATGCAAGTGACTGACTTGCCTACAAAACACTGGCCAGCTATTCTCAGAGCTGTAGTTAGACTGTGAAAAGTGTGGCACAACCTGAAAATGGGGAGACCGTGTGCCTTCAAAGTAAAAGTTGTCGTCCATTTCTGGTTTGTGTCACACTTTTTCAAGTTTTACTACCGCTTGGCTAGTAATTAGTGAGTGTCTCCAGGCAAACATGAAAAACTACAAGCAACCATGGAAATCTGTTAGTAAACAAAGCAATCTGTAGGAGGTTTTTGGTGCACCGCCTTCTTTCCAAGCGATTTTACCCGGCGAGAGCCAGCAACCCCTGCCAACCAGTTGGGGCGTACAAAATTTTCCTTAGCAAATGGTGGTTGTATCATATCCAGATCTCAAGCAATGTGCACATGACATCATGTGAGAAACCTCAGGAAGTGCAGTCTGATTCTGAACAGCTGCTTTAACACCCATCTGCTGTATGAGAGAAGCATTTCTATGGGTGACTTATGTATAAGAGGATTTTAGGACACTAGTTTTGAAGTGAATTCTGATTCATAATGCAACTCATAATGCAACTTCAACAAGTGTGATGTGAAAACCTGAAGCGTCCAATCCACATACATTATGGTATTTGTGAATGAGAACATTTTAAAATGTTCTGTTGAACATATAAGGTTACCAGGCTCTGTACAAGGGCTCACTGTTTAGGAAGAATGAGCTTATTTAGGAGTTCTGCAGTGAGAGATGAACTAACAAACCGGTTTTAGGTTTGTTTAGTTTAGTCGAATGTTTTTCTCAGGTGTCTTATTGTGTTTACAGATAAATATACTTGTTTCTAGTCTGGGTCTCTCAAGTTTTTAGTTCTTCTCTTTAGATTTAGAATTTTTGCAGTTAAATGAGCATCAGAGTTAATATGTCTGTGTAGGCTCTTAGCCATCCAGGTCACGGTAGTCTTAATTGCTTGAAATTAAGGCAACTGGACTTCTTTTTGATTTGTGAAGATATTTCACCTCTTATGCAAGAGGCTTCTTCAATTCTAAAAACTGATGGAGTCCACCAGTTATTTAACTTCTAGTGGGGCTGTCCCCTTGGAGGTGGTCCTGAGAGTCATTGATCTACACTGTAATCATATAAGTTATTAAGGGTCACATGAGCCAAGGTGTGAATGAAGTCGTGGTTCATTACTGTCACAGGGGCCAAGGTGTGAGCCCTTTGTGAGACATTGCCCCACCTCACCATCATGTGAGTGTGAGTGGGGGTTGAATTCCATGGAAGGGATCTCAACACTTCATAGGTGGCTGGTAGCTGGTCTCATAGCCCACATAAGGTTTACAACACTTGTAGGGCACTCTTTCAAGCATGCTAATGAATAGTTTTCATGGGAAGACTGGAGGTGTATAGATCATGAAAATATACCAGAATGTGAAATGAAGCCCATACTGTTCCAGATAAGTGTAAGTTTGGAATTAAGCTGCTGGATCTACAATAATAATAATTCTCTTTAATGTCATTATCTCTCATTGCTCAGTGGGCTCTGCTTTGTTCATTAGGGTGTAATAGGCCAGACGTCTAGCCAGCAGGCTCTGAATCATTCCACTTTGGCTCTCAGCCCCCACAAAAGTAGACAAAGAATGAAAATAATCAAGGAATCAGAGATTTTTTTTTTCTTTTCTGGAAAGGCACAGCCAGTGCCTCCATCAGCAATTTTCAGAGAGATGATATATGCTGAATAAGAAAAAAAGCAGGACCTTGGATGGTCTTTTTACCCTGTTTCAGCCCCATTGCCTGAGTCAGCTAGTGCTCCTTCACCATAAACTGCCACTTTTAATTTCCCCATGCTTCGCCTACTTGGCTGCTTATCCTGTGCCCCTTGCTCTCTCCCCAACACAAAGTACCTTTGAGCAATTCTGTGTGTCCAATCCCTCCATTACAGTGGCACACAGCCAGAAAATCCATGCCGTTTCACCCACATACTGTACCACCTTCTCCTCTCAGTTTTAGGATGCGATATGTTGTGTATGAATCATCTGTTCAGAGTAACTTCACAACACCTGTGCTTGCTTGTTTTAGTTTGTCTTGATCTACATTTTTTCCCCCTCCTTTGTTCTTTTGCAGACTTTGGAGGCAGTGCTCAACTTCAAGTACTCTGGGGGAGCAGGCAAAGTTGAGGGCTACTACAGGGAGTTGTCTTTGGGCGTCCACGTTGATGTGGAACCTTCAGTGTTTTTTACCAGGGTCAGCACCCTCCCTGCTACCAGGTAACTCTAAAAATTTTCATTATGTGTAGCCTGTCTATATTTTTTAAATGTCTATTTTACTGTAATAATCACATTTTGTACATAAAGAGTTACCCCCTACACCAGTGGTCCCCAACCTTTTTTGAGCCATGGTGTGTAGTTGTGCATGAACGAGCCTATGCATGGAAGTGGGCGGGCGGGAGCTGAGGAGGGCTTTAGCGCTGAACTCATCCGACTTATGGATCACATTTAATTGGAAATGCATTACAATGGGAGCAGATTTTTTATCCAAGGTAGGTGAAAATCCAACTGATTTAGGTGATGATTTTATTGGAATCAACGTCAAGAAAAAATCGGGACCTGCAGAAGCCATCCGATTTAGAGAGAAAATCCAGTTTATGTGACTTCAACTTAGGCTGTCCCCGGTGTTGCTAAATATAAATGGTAAATGGACTAGTTCTTATATGGTTTTTTTTTACTGTTGTTGAGCACTCAAATATTTAAACGAGCATTATGTACGCCAACCAACCGATTTCGTTAGACAGGCACGGGAACCAGTGAAGCTTCTGGGTTTAATTTTAGCGGTGACGAATCATGTGAACGGGACAAGCATCTTGAAATGTCAAGAGGAAGTCATAGACAGATGTAACGGAGATAATCCGCCCATTTTTCAAAATAAAACATCGTTCAGACTCAGATAATAAGTAAAACAGAAATAATGTAAGCTATTTATTCTTTTTTTTTTTTTTTGCATTTTTTTTTTTTTTTTGCATTATTGGCCACAGCGGCTTTTATCATCAGTGGAGAGAGACAGGAAATGGGGGAAAGATACTGGGGAAGACACGTGGGCAAATTGGCGACGGGCCGGGATGCGAACCCGGGCCGTAACGCGGCATATGTATGTGGTCGCCGGCTTCACCACTAAGCCACCCAGGCGCCCCAGCTATCTTTAAGTGTGGCCCGGTACCAAATGACCCACGGCCCTGTACTGGTCTGCGGCCCGGGGGTTGGGGACCTCTGCCCTACACCATTACACCACCACCACCTGATTCATCCTGTTCATTGATACAGAACAAGATGAATCCATGCTTTGGTGTTGTTTATGCTAAATTCTGTCCCTGCCATCGGAATGTTGCAGCAAATTGAGAATCAGACCAGGAAATGTTTTTCGACTCTTCTGCTGTCAAGTTTTATTGAATCGGTGTGAATTGTAGGTTCAGTTTCCTGTTCCTAGGCGACAGTAGTAGCACCTGCTGTGGGCTTCTGTTGCTGTAGCCCATCTGCTTCAGTGTGTTGTGCATTCAAAGATGTTCTTGTGCATACCTTGGCTGTAATGAGCAATTTTTATTATTTTTTTTTTGAGTTACTGTCTTCAGTTACTGTTGTTTTCCTATCATCTTGACACTGGCCATTCTTCTTTGACCTCTGGCATCAGCAAGACATTTTTGCCCAGTGAACTGGCACTCACTGGATATTTTTTCCTTTTTTGACCCATTCTCTGTACTGTCTAGTGGGTCACCCCGGACATCACATTTCTTCCCCATTCTGATGCTCAGTTTGAACTTCAGGAGGTTGTCTTTACCATGTCTACGTCCTTAATTGATTGGCTATATACTTAACACCAAACCTTTAACCACACTTTATCCCTTTTATCCTTGCTGGTGGCCTTTATTGAATCTATAAACACAACTAAAGTGATGTCAGTGGGTGGTGAGATGCATTTGTCCATGTCTGCTGCAAGCAGAAACTCTGATGTGAGCAAAAACAGGATTTTCTATGAAGTTCCTCTATAAGTTGACAGTATTTACACATCCAATAAACACTTAGCATCTTTTTTGTCTGTTTTTTCTCTACACCAAATATTTCCATAAGCTTGCCACCGATGTTGTCTATTGTCTATTTTTCTGACCTAAACTGAAACACAAGAGTCTTGGACCATCTGTAGGCACCAACAACACAAAGATGTTGGAAAGGTCCCATTCATTGACTCCAGTTAGGGGAGGTGAGGCCTGGCAGACAGGAATTGGCTGCAGCTCCCCCTGTTGGCACACCTATCAGTTAAAGCAGTCACGTCCCTAACTTAAACTCTTATCACCTTCCAGATGAATGAGTCACAAAGAAGAATCGCCCACTGTACAGTTGTTATGCGTAAGGACCAAAACCTTTTTTCCTCTTTAAATCTGTTTACAGTAGTTTGAGCATTTTTAACATGAAGATTATGTTTGCTTTTGGAGCCATTTCTCAAACTACCCTTTCGGTCACCTCTTAATCAGTATTTTATCGTGCCCTTATTGCTGACTTTGGCCTGACTGGACGCTACGTGGTGCCTAAAATTGCTAAAGTAACTCATATTTGATGAAGTAAAACAGTGTTTTCCAAATGGTCACAGTAAAGAACTTGGTTTTGTTCAGTGGTTCTTCCTCAAAGTTTGAGATTGTGCCTTTCAGCTTGCATGCAGTTTTTATGTGTTATTGGGCTATTTGTGCGACTCCATCATTCAAACAGATAAAATAACAATACTAACTCAACCTTACCAACTGTAGTACCAGACAAGCAATGAATAATAACCTATCTCACAGCTTCCCTTGTCACAGCAGCTGGTAATAAATCTTTTTTTTAAAACTTCATTTTGTCTCGCACACACACAATTTTTCTCTCTTGATTTGGTGAACAGATACTGACATTCTCTTTAACCACTGCAGCAGCAGCCATGCTATGACACTATTGTTAACCAACCCGAGGACATAGAGATGATATTTTCACAGACGGGTCAGATAGGGGCCGACGTGAAAGGATACTGAATGGATATTCATGGTCTCGCATATCCTCACACATCCTCACCCACTCTCATTCCCTGGTCTGTCTCTGTCTCACTTCGCTTTACTATTTTAGCTCCCCAACTGTCATGAAAAAACTCCAAGCAAGGGAGACGGATCGTAGCAGAGTAATGGCCACTTGAGGTGAATCATTAGCAGTAATAATATCTGCAGTTTAAGCCATCAATCTTGGCACTGTGCTGATAGATATGCTGCACTGACTGTTATACAGTACCATCACCCTGCCATCAGAACCCCCCCCTTCCTTACCTCTATAGCACCCTTAGCTTTCTCAGCCTTGCCGCTCTGTTAAACAATATCTATTGGCTCTCAACCAAATCTCAAAACATTTAAAATGTGCTGAAATTGAAGGCTTTAGAAATGTTTCAGAAGACTGCCTGCAGGTCTTAAAAACTCCTCTCCAGTGAACTGACCTTTTTTTTGTTGTTTTTTTTTTTATAGCTCAGTACCACATTCAGTGACTCAGTGGGGTTTACATCTTCGGTCCTTGACCCTTACCAACCTAAAAGCATGGTGTTCAGAAACCTTAGCACATAAGTAAAACGCAAGAAGCCTCCTCACTCACAGACAGGCTGTACTGTTGGAACAAAATGTGTTAACATTTGGCCCCTTTTCATATTTGTATGGAGTCTTGTGTAGAGCAGGCTGTATTCTGTATGGAGTCATTTAAGGTAAATTTAGATTAGGATTTTGGATTTCTAACTCACTGTGTGATTAGATCATTTAATGTCTTGTTTTTTAGAGCCTGTCTGATGAAATGAAGTAGGCAAAAAGATCTTAAAAAGCAACACATGCCATGATCTACAGAAACTCAAGAACAGATGAGAAACAAAGTCAGTGAAATCTGTCAGTGTGGAAGGGGTTACAAAGTCATTTCTAAGGCTTTGAGACTCCAGTGAACCACGGTGAGAGCCATTATCCACAAATGGAGAAAACTTGGAACAGTGCTGAACCTTCCCAGGAGTGGCCAGCCTACCAAAATTACTCCATGACCGCATCGACGACTCATCCAGGAGGTCACAAAAGAACCCAGAACAACATCTAAAAAACAGCAGGCCTCACTTTCTTCAGTTAAGGTCAGAGTTCGTGATTGAACAATAAGAAAGAGACTGAGCAAAAATGGCATCCATGGGAGAGGTCCAAGGAGAAACTGCTGACCAAAAAGAACACAAAGGCTCGTCTCACATTTGCCAAAAAACGTCTTGAGGATCACTAAGACTTTTGGGAAAATATTTTGTAGACTCAGAAGACGAAAGTTTAATTTTTTGGAAGGTTTGAGTCCCGTAAAACTAACACAACATTTCATAAAAAAGAACATCACACCAACAGTCGAACATGGTGGTGGTAATGTGATGGTCTGGGGCTGCTTTGCTGCTTCAGGACGACTTGCTGTAACTGATGGAACCATGAATTCTGCTCTTTACCAGAAAATCCTGAAGGAGAATGTCCGGCCATCAGTTTGTGCCCTGAAGCTCAAGCACACTTGGTAATGCAGCAGGACAATAATCCAAAACACACCAGCTAGTCCACCTCTGAATGGCTCAAAAAAACCCATATAAAGGTTTTGGAGGGGGCTAGTCAAAGTCTGGACTTGAATCTGATTGAGATGGTTTGGCATTACCTTAAACATGCCGTTTATGCTCGAAACTTTCCAGTGCGGCTGAATTAAAACAATTCTGCAAAGAGAAGTGGGCCAAATTTCCTCCATGTGAAAGACTCGTTGCCAGTTACCACAAATGCTTGATTGCATTTTTTGTTGCCAAAGGTGGCACAACCAATTATTAGGTTTAGGGGGCAATTACTTTTTCACATAAGGCCAGGTAGGTTTGGATAGCTTTTTTCCCTTTAAAAAAAAATGAAGTCATCATTTAAAAACTGCAATTTGTTTTTACACAGGTTTTCTTTGTCTAATTTTAAAATTTGTTTGATCTGAAGCATGTGTGACAAATATGAAAAAATAAAAAAAGGAAATTGGGAAGGGGGGCAAATACTTTTTCACAGGACTGTACATACACAGGATTATCTCACTTTAACCCTATAAAATACACATACCAGCATCTTTTGTGACAATGTGAATGGGCCCCCCAGGTTTGGAAACAGCTTGACCGTACACTGATTCATCACTGTTACCATTTAACATAATGGAGTAAATAACATGTCTGACTATTCTGAGATTACAAGGTGAGCTTTACAAGGTTCACAGATTTACATTCAGTATTCCAAGACATTAGGTACTCGGATTGTAATAACAGCCATTCACAAATCCATAGCCTGTTTACCTTCGTTTTGTCTGCACACGTTCATTTTGTTTGAATTCCCTTTGAATTTCCCCTGTGGAAGGGTCAACGGTACGTGTTGTGATAAGCGCTATTGAATTTTTTTCTTGGCTGGGAGTTAAAAGAGAATTTGGAAGTGGTGGTATGAAACTGCTCAATAATACAGCAGCTTATCCTTACGATCTGTTTTTGTGTTTCTTTTTCTCCTCCCCTTCCTCCCTCTATACTTATCTACTGTGCCTCTGCTAATCTCTTTAAAAAAGAAGAAAACAAACAACAACAACAACAACAAAAAAAACCTCCCAAGAAATCTTCCTTATTTCCTGAGACTATTTTTTTCTTGTTGCTTGCTGGGTGAGATGTGGCTCTTGCGCCCTCAGTTCCTTGCTTGTGCAGTAGAACAGAAGCTGCTTACATGAGTGTTTTACATGAGTGTTCTTTCCCTTTTCATCATCTCTTCAGCTGGTTTGTATTTTGCATTTTCTGTATTCTGCTTTCTTTTTTCCTTGCCTCTTTTTTTGTGTCTGTTTCTCTCCCTTCATCTTCCTCTCTTTTTCTTCATATGGCTTGACCTGCATCATGCTTCTTTCTTGTCCACAGCTCTCTTTAGTTAACTGTTTTCCCTATTTCTTGTATTTTCTTTACAGTTTTCCCTGACTAATTGGCTGCAGTATTCCAGTTTTAATATTTTAATGCCAATACTTCCAGCAACTTGTTGCAGCCTTTCTCTAGAGTGGAAAAGATTTGATCAGTTTGCCAAAACTGAAAACTAATGCAGTGGCTGATTATGAATTATCTTTATGACCTAAAGACAATAAAAGAATAAAAAGAAAAGAAAAATAAACAACAAAAAATACACCACGTCCTTGTCCAGCTGTCTTTATGAGAACTAGTTTGAGTTTTAGACCACGTGAGCTCTCATTTCTTTCACATCCATTCAAAGGCCTGTTTGAAAGTTAAGACTTCATTTAAGAGTTTAATTCACTGTTGGGGAAACACTGGTAGTCAGCAATTGTGACTCATCTAGGGACGTCACTCCCTGGCCAGTCAGTGGAATGCAGTCTGTTGGCATCACATTTTTGGCTCGACTCAGCTCATCTGGAATCCTGGCTGAGTAGGTACTAAACCTGTACCTGGTACCAGGTACTACCACGTAATGGAAAACCCTAAAAACCCAGTTGTGTTGAGCCAAGTAGGTACTAGTCAAAAAGAGGCATAAGATCCACTGGCTAACTTAACACTTGTATTTGGGGGTTAGGCCCGATGGTGGTGGTCAGATCTGCTTGAAATACACTGGCAGAGGTCCTTAATCAGCACATGTTTGGTATCAAGTAACATATGAAGCAGACCTAAAGGCAGACCATCTCACCAATACTGATGTAAGAAATATGACAGTTATACAGTCATGGCCAAAAATGTTGGCACCCCTGAAATTCTTCCAGAAAATGAAGTATTTCGCCCAGAAAGTTATTGCAATTACACATCTTTTGTTATGCACATGTTTATTTCCTTTTTGTGTATTGGACCAACACAAAAAAAAGAGAGGAAAAAAGCCAAAATTTATATAATTCTATGCAAAACTCCAAAAATGGGCTGGACAAAATTAGTGGCATCCTCAGCTTAATATTTGGTTGCACACCCTTTGGAAAAAATAACTGAAATCAGTTAGCAAGCGTTACAGATGCTAAGCATGATTTTGTGCATGTAAACTGCTGGAGCGATGCGTTGAGCTCATGAATGTTGACTGGATCTGTTCTCTCTGTATTTCTGGTTGTAGAGAGTCAGAGGTCGGAGGTGGCGCCATTTAGTGTTGCGCTGGCCTCTCGTGAAATCGGTGAGCAAATTATTTTACCTGTTCCTGGCTTATTTGCAATTTTTAGTTCAGTGTGAGTAAAATGTTTTTAATATTTATCGAAGAAAAGGTTTACAATATTAAGTTTTGTTTTTTATTAAGAATGTGATTGAGATTGTAAATATTTAAACTATTGAGAGGAGACTGAAGAAGCAGTTAAAACTAGGGGTGGGACTCGATTAAAAAAATTAATCTAATTACTTAGGAGCTGTGTAATTAATCGAAATTAATTGCATTTTAATCACATTTAAATATTTAACATGATAAATATTAATTTAAGTTTAGTTGATGAATGAATCAATATACATAAGCTTAAACTTCAAAATTTTGTTCATTTTCCCACCAGTCTACTACACAGACCAATGAAGGGTGGAAGTGCTCATGTGATAAACTCCTGAAATTAAAGTTAAGCATCATAACTGGATAGTTTTATTCAACATTAATGTCTCACTTAATATAGTTGGAAATTAATCATTCACTCAGCTGTATGCCTTGATGTTGAAATGTGTCATGCTTGTTTTAACAGCTTATTTTGAATAAAATACTTAAAATTAAACCACAAAAAGGAGCAAAATTTCGTTCTCTGTTTAACCAGCTGATTTTCCACAGCTGTGCTTCGCACTCATGGTTGCTAGGCGACATGAGCTATGCAGAGGTGAGGGCAGGCGATGCTGATATGAAGGCTAGACGCTCACTTCCGGCCTTTGCGGTCTTCGTGGGCTGCGAAGGACCTGGGCCGGATCCTTCGAAGGAATTTTTGACATCGTGCGTCGATATAATCTGTATGCCGGGAACTCGTGCACTGAGAAACGTTCCTCGGTGCAACGTGCGATTAAAATGCGTTAAAATTTTTAATTCGTTATTTTCCCCGTAATTAATTAATCAAAATTAACGCGTTAAAGTCCCAGCCCTAGTTAAAACCTATGCTAAGGTTATTGCACTTCGCACTAATTCATTTTGAATTATAAACATGGGTAATGTTACAAGGAGCGCTTCTAAGTGCTAACAAATTGTGAAATGTGGTTTAATGAAAACTCATTGTGTTTTATGACACTGTCGTTGGCAGGTCAGGTTTTTTCTTTTTTTGTGTTGTATCATTTGTTATATTTGGATCGATCTGATTGTGATGGCGAGCCAACCCCTCAGACGAACCAGCCGACTTCTCCCCTTGCTACACTGCTCAGTGTGGTAAGGCAGCTGCAGCAAAAATCCTCTCCATACCATTTGGCACTTGCTGTCCTCTTTCTCACACACACACACACACACACACACACACACACACACACACACACACACACACACGGATACCTTCTGGACTTTTGGACATTTTACTTAAGAACTTCTACGGACTCAGCACACTCCCACAGGCAGGAAGAGGACCTGGTATGGACATATTGGACCGTCCCTCCAAATTAAGGTGTTGTTGCGAAATGGTTGAAGTCAATGCAATGTGGAATTGATTTTATCACTGAAAAGGTTTTACTTTGAACTGAGACCTGAATTGTGAATTGTAAATTTAGAAGGGTGCACCCGCGAGAGTTTTGAAAGTGACTGTGATTGTAAAATAAGATTACTGGTACCAAAGGGAAACTTTTATTTAAAATTTATTTTATTTGTTACAATATATTTTCTTTAAAATACACAAGCTGGCCATGTTCAAAACCATAACCTGCGTCTGAGTCTCATTCTTTTCATACCTCCTTCCTGTAGCCGAACCTTCTGGCCCAAATCAGTTAAGCTTCCTTACATTAAGTTTAGGCAGGAAAATCCTGAGGTAAGATTTCTTTTAGTAACTTAGGTGTTACACCAGCTTTCTGAAATTGAGCCCTACATTGTGACCCAAAATCCTTTGGTAATCTTCAGACTTCATGATGCCTTGCACACAATCAAGAAATCCAGTGCAAGAGGCAGCAAAACAACCCCAAAACATCTTTGAACCTCCACCATATTTGACTGTAGGTACTGTGTTCTTTTCTTTGTAGGCCTCGTTCTGTTTTCTGTAAACAGTAGAATGATGTGCTTTATCAAAAAGCTCTATCTTGGTCTCATCTGTCCACAAGACATTGTCCCAGAAGGATTTTGGCTCACTCACGTACATTATGGCAAACTGTAGTCTAGCTTTTTTTTTATGCCTCTGTGACAGCAGTGGGGTCCTCCTGGGTCTCCTGCCATAGAGTTTCCTTTCATTCAAATGCCAATGGATAGTTTGTGCTGACACTGAAGCACCCTGAGCCTGCAGGACAGCTTGAATTTCTTTGGAACTTGATTGGGGCTGCTTATCCACCATCCGGACTATCCTGCGTTGCGACCTTTCATCGATTTTTCTCTTCCGTCCACGTCCAGGGAGGTTAACTACAGTGCCGTGGGTTTTAAACTTCTTGATTATGTTGCGCACGGGGGACAAAGGAAGAGCAAGATCTCTGGAGATGGACTTGTAACCTTGAGATTGTTGATCTTTTTCCACAATTTTGGTTCTCAATTCCTCAGACAGTTCTCTTCTCCTCTTTCCGTTCTCCATGTTTAGTGTAGCACACACAATGCAACGATTGAGTCTCTCTCCTTTTTATCTGGTTTGAGGTGTGATTTTTATATTGCCCCCACCTGTTACTTGCCACAGGTCAGTTTAAATGAGCATCACTTGCTTGAAACAAAGTTTTTTACCCAAAATTTTGAAAAGGTGCCAACAATTCTGTCCGGTCCATTTTTGGAGTTTAGCATGAAATTATATAAATTTTGGCTTTTTTTCCCCTTTTTTTGTGTGTTTTTCCAATACACACAAAGGAAATGAACATGTGCATAACAAAATGTGTGATTGCAAAAATTTTCTGGGAGAAACACTGCCAACATTTTCGGCCATGACTGTATGTCCAGATTCAGAATGGGAGAAAAAATTAAGAGGCAGTTTTTGTCTTTTCTTTCTTTCTTGTTTTCTTTGTTTGTTTGTTTTTTTTAACCTTTTGGATCAGTGTTGGCCATGAGTTAACATCAATCTATCATCTCCTCTGTATTCCCTCTAAAAGCAGTGCTCTCCCAGCTGACACACACGATTTGGTAATGGACTAGACATGAAAGGAGGAGCTTTTCCAAGGAGGAAGCTTACATTCTCATATGGATTCACATCACAAGTGCAAATGCTCAGAACAGTTGGTTTTTAATTCAGGTTTTGTAGTTTGCTTACACTGATAATTAGAATCATGATCATGTTTATGCTCAACAAACTGGTGGTTATATGATGGTTATAATATTGTTAATCAACTTTAACGAATACAGTTATACAAACATCAGTGAGTGTAACTGCTCTATATTACCTGGTTCAATATACACAGATCTTTTGTAACTGAAACTGAGGCTCCTCACCAGCAATACTGACAAATCTAGTGACAGGGATCTTCTGAGTTTTCCTAATTCAGATGTAAATTTTCAGCATTCCTGATGATTTTCCTAGCATTTCTTCCTTCCTGGCATCACTGCCAAAATCAGAATAAAAGAATATTTTTGTGTAGCAAAAGTTTCTCTTGGTTAATGAATTTATGATGAAGCTTTTGTGATTTTGGGGTTGTGTTACATATCTGGTCCTTAGTCAATAAAAGGGAGATTAACAGCACACTGCAGTTCTGGCAGAATCCAACCAGGAAACCACTGCAGCATCTCTCTACATTATTGTCTGTTATCTAAGTGTTATTTTCTAATAAATGCGTGATGCTTTGAAAGCGGACTACCTCACCTGCTCCCAACAAGTGGGTGGCATTAAATGTGGTTAATTTTTGGGCTGCTGGATTGCTGGTGACACCCACTCCACTCCACTCACTGAAATGTTCGCAGGTGAAAGATAAAGCCGCCCATTACTCCATACCATTGTGATTCTTCCTTCTGTCTCTGTTCTGATTTCCTTTACCATTACTCTTTCTTACCCTCTTTTATCCTACCGTCAAGTGTCCAGTGAGGTACCCTTTGCCACCTAGCTAGCTAACTAGCTCCCTCATCAGTGCTGGGCAATGTTTTCATCACAGCTAATAAGATTGCTGCCACCATCTGCCGTTCACCTTTTGCTGTAATTCTGCTTGCCTTTTTCACTGCTCTCATTCTCAACAGCATGTCATTGCTGGTGGCTCTCAGAGCAAAATCATTCTCTTTTTCTTTTGTAACTCTCCTTTCTGTGTCTCTGTGTTTCTGAGTTCTGCTGTCCTCACTGCAAATGCTCATCATCTAGCAGCAATGCACAATATTTAAATATGCTAATATCAAGTAAGGAACAAAATGTAAGTGAGGTAAACGGAATAATTGAATGTGTTTTCTTCAAAATAAGAATGAACTGGTTTGCACATTTGCCTAACGCACACAAGGGCCCCAGTCCGAGACATGGAGAACACCTAATCCCTTTGGGGTTAGATCAGGAATCTGACGTGCCAAAGAAATAATATGCAGAATCATCCGCTGTGGCGGCGCCTCATGAATAGGGCAGCTGCTGAAAGAAGCTTTTTTTTTTCTTCTTCTTCTTCAAAATAAGATTGGGGGAAAAAAATATCTGGCCACTATAAAACTGAGTTAACCTTTAAGCTTCTTGTGAGTAAATGGAATGTCAGAAATTTCACTCTAAAGTGTTTAAAACTAAACGAGTTGCTGAGTGTAGTCTAGTCAGCCTCGTGTCCTGTCAGCTCTGGCAGAAAAATTGATTGAATATCTTACCAAATCACATCAAGATCAGTTACCTTGAAGCAAGCCAAATGAGCAGGTGCATGCTGTGCTTGACAAGATCATCTGTCTTTGATGTGAAAGAGTAAGACTTAATCAATGTAAATCAGTGGTTCTCAAAACTTTTTCTTGGTATCTCTCTCCCCCCCCCCCCCCCCCCCCCCCCTTTAGAAAATGAAAGACGGATCCCCCAAAATAAATAATCTTTAAATAAAAAAAAAATTCCTGAGCTCATTGAAATAAGGGTGTTTGGGTGCAAATTATATTCACTCAACTTAGTTTCAGTTCATACTTTCCCCAGCTTCTCCACTCCCCCAACTCCACTGCAGTGATTCTGTGCCCACCAGGGTGCCCACCCCACAGTTTAAGAATCACTGGCCTAAAACAACACGATATGGCTTCCATCTCGCTCTTTCCTCCTTATTTTCTCTCTCATGGCTTTGTTGACTGACGTCATTGCTGTCTTTGCCGAAATATTTCAGCTATACACACTCGCACACACCTCTTTTTGTCTGTATCACTGCAGCCTCATTTTTCAGGTGTCTACTTCTCTCTTTCGAATCAGTACATGTAAAGGTTTTCCTTTTTCCCCCAGTGCCCCATAAAAACACACCTCCAGTATATATTTTCTAAATGCCAGATTTTTTTCCTTCTTTTGGGCCCTCTTCAGGGGTAAGGCCATGTGTGAGGTGACAAATTTGTTAAAGAATTTGATGAATAGCAGGTTGTGTGAAATACTCAGTGATCCATACTTTACAGGGACCTGTTAAAATCCCATTCACTCAGCGTTATGTTGCCCTGGAAAAATGTATCACTCACAGGAGGAAATTTTTATGGGCGTGCATTCTGTTGATAGTGTATATCTTAGTCTACAGTCACACTAGGGAAAGCAGTGGTTGGAGAACGTTGCATGATCAAAATTATTGTGACCACATCAACTTGTGATCTTCTTACCTGTGAAATGGCCACCCGTAGTCAGTTGCAGTCTTCAAACCGACTTTGGTGCATCAAGACACCAAACAGGGATAAAATGGCAGTAAGACAGTCAGTGTGCCATCAGTTTTCATTTGAACCAGGTCAAGTTGGCACTTACATGTCTGTTTGCTATAGCACAATCTCATATCTGTTGCCATCTACATCACATGGAACGAGGGGCAGGCTTGCGCCAGCGGACCACACAGAATCCTCACATCAGGCTCTCCGCCACAGAATAGGCCAGATCTAAATTTGCATTTAGTTCATTTCATTAATGACCAGAATTTTACCAGGAACAGTACAAATTTGTGCGAGGAGACTGAAGAAGAATCAATATGCTTACGACATGAGGGTAAACTCTTCTGTTAGAAATTGCTGGGGACTGTGTGAGCTCCCGCGAACTGAGACTCGGGGGGAGCGCAGGATTTATCCAGAGATATTTACTGTCAGATCACAACCCGTCTGCACGTTAATGAAGATACTGTTACTGTGCCACGTGTGTAAATGGTGCACATCCCTCTGGGTTTTTCTGCAGTGTGTGAGAAACTGAATTTGAGCTATGCACTGGGGATGCTGCCTCATATCCCGCATTTAGGCAGCTTTGCTATGAGGGCGTCTCTGAAGAAATGTTAAGTGCACAGTTTGTTGGCTTTTCCAGCTGATGGTGCAGCTGCTGTGATGGACTGATAGAGAGGAGCAGCCACGCTTCTGATCAACCCTAAGCTGGCCGTCATTCACTGCATCATTCCCAGAACTTAGAACTTATGGCCCATGATGCTGTAAAATACATACAGAGCTGAATGATTTTTGCATTTTTTAACTGTACTCAAAACTCTGAAAGTCTGCTGTTGATCTCAGTAAATGGAACGAGATGCCTCCTTTCCCAAATCTGTTGTCAAAGCAGACACTAATATAAATTATTTCTTTAAATTGATAGCATTTTGTGATTTTGCATTGTTGCAGTTTGACATTATTTCATATTGAATATTGAAGTTAAGTGGCACAGCTGGTCAAATAGCACTAAGTGGATGGGATATTTATTTCTGCCATGTTAAACCGTTTGTCCTGCCGCATTTGATTGCAAGTACCTAAAGAGGAAAGAGTGAGACTGGGCAAATTGTGCATGTTAATTGAACTAACTCTAACGTATTGTAACATTCAGACATTAATCTAATACACTAACACAGTCACATTAATAGCTGCATTTTGAAAGAAATAAGTTATGTAACAGCGCCTATCAAGGGAAGTAAAAGAATCAGAAATGTTTCTCTGTGTCTCCGCACTGCAGAGAGAAGGAGAGATTTTCATTCTGATTACATCTCCCGCGTCTCATTCCAAATAAATCAACACTCCTAGTGACAACTATCATACACATATCGAGCGCAAAATAAGACATGCTTTTCAGTGTTAAATTAGTGTAGTGTTTGCCTGCCACAAACCTTAGCAACTCAAGTTTGTGCGTTTCATTATTTGATGAATCTCGAGCCTCAGTGCACCTCTCCTGAGGTCTTGAATCCACTTTTCCTGACAGTCCTCTCAGGGCTGCGGTCATCCCTGTTGCTTGTGCAGTTTGTACTACCACGCTGTTCCCTTCCAGGCAACTTCTTTTTTTTAATATGCTTTGATGGAGTCAACATCCAGTCTTTTCACCAATGGCCTTCTGTGCCTTTCTGTCATTTATGCTCTTATTACTCATACGCATATTTAACACGGACAAGGTTTCAAATAATGAAGTAACGGTACAAAGTAATCTCTGCAGGTTAGAAGCTCAGGCTTCAGACTGAGCTTTTTACAGTCGCTTTGTCTCAGTTCTTTTTTTCACCTGTGGGTCTGTATGAGGTCAGCGAGAGGGGATTTCCTTTAGCTCTGGCTGTGAGACCCTCTCCTGTGTTGATCAAACCTAAACTAGTGGGGGGTATCACCGGGGGCCATAAATAAAGATTATTTTGAACGGTGAGTCATGCAAAGCTGCTCTAGTGGAGTCAAAGAAGATAAATGTGGATGTGAAAAGTAGCACAATGTGTCCACCGCAGATGGTCCACATTAATTATATTACTCTGGTGTTTAGTTTTGCTTTACAAAGCTTGCCCACCTTCGCTTTGAACTGTGGAACATGCAAAGCTATTCCAGCAGAGTCTTTTTATAGGTGCAATGTTTGCTTCGTATTGCTTTTTGTGATCATGGTGTCATAGAAATATGTGGCGGGTTTAGAGAATCACTCTTCTGCGACAGGGTCCTGTTCATACGAGCAGAATGCTGACCCCGTGGTTTGTTTATTAGTGTTGTGAGGGTCTCGGGAATAGGCAGTGACAGTCGCTGTACTCTCACACCTCCAGGTGCACTGAAAATGATTCCACAACTGCCTTCACATATACATGCAAGAGCAGCACGGGTTGGCAGAAGTATGAAATGAGTCCCTGCCACCTTCAAAACTCTTGGATTTCAAATCAAGCAGCAAATCAATGAGCCATAATTGAGAGTTTCATAAATTGTATGTAAGGTAGCAGTATTGATATTTCATTGGTGAATGATTTTCTTTGTACACCACAAACAAAGAAGCAGGTTCAATGTGCGTTCACTTTGAAACGCTGGGGATAAATTTGCTCCCTCTCCGCCTCCCTCTGCTTTCAAAGACGAATGTAAAAATTCACTGACTGAAATGGAGACAAATAGTTTGAAACCCTATTGGCTGTTTTGAATTATTTATTCAGCTTAGATCTCCGTGCCCAGTGTAGTAGCTCAGCAGAATGCTTATCAAAATGATTCAGTGTTATGACTCAGTTCCCACTAGTTCAAAAGCATAATCTTTAGCTTTCGTCTGCAGACGTTCTGCAGCTGTTGCAGCAGCAATCCCTGAATGAAGTTGTTCACCACTGGTCGGCATTATTTTAACTCCTATAAGGAATGTGTAAATTCCCTTCGTGTGCGCCTACACTCCTGTCTGTTCTGTCAGTTTGCTGGGTACTTCACACATGAGCGATGAGGCTTTCTTTCTTAACTCGATGTCTGATTGATCTCCTTTGCCGAACACGATGGCTGATAAATCAGCACCTCCCCCTTTCTGCCTGTTAATCACATCTGACAACAAAGACAACTAGACAATTAAAGAAACAGTGAAAAAGCCTTGAAAAAATATGCTCCTTTAATTGTCACAGCAGTTTATTAGGGACTAGGGAAAGCACCACTAAAGCCTCTATTAACCTCGAGATTTAGAGGCGAAGAGGTAGCTGGGAGGAGGGTGAATGTGAGGGACGATGGAATGATCGGCAGTATGTAATTCACACAAATTATATTTTTATTTTTTTGTCAGTCTACTTTAACTGCTTTGGCATGTAATTTTCTGGTTTCAGTTGTGTTGTGTTATAATTAGTATGGAAGGAATGTTTTGTTTGCATGAGCATGTACGTGTTCTTTTGCTTTATAGTAAAATGTAAACAGTGAATAGTAGTGCCTGACACTTTTACACATAAAAGCGGTGAAGTGCATTGCAGCGTGTCAGTCTGTTAGTGTCATTTTCAACAAGTAATGCAATAAATATTGATTTTAAGGCTTTTTAAAGCAGATATTTTAAGCTGTGAAATGTAATGATTAGTCCAAAATGATGTTGGACACAATGTTTTATATGCTTTCAACTTATTTCCACTACACACAATTCACCCAAAAAGTGTCACAAAGCCAAATCTAAGACTGGTGTTACGTGGAGTTTAATCACATTCTTCATGTGCATCTAGAAACTGTGGATGTAACAGTGTAACGGCTGCACCCGCCCGTCTGCTTCTGTTTCTGTTTTGAGACAGCCTTTTCCTTTTATCTGTCATTACGGAGGGGGAAAAAAAAAATAACACCTACTTAGGGGTTAAAATTAACTCTTTGAAAATCCAGCATCATCTCTCCCATCTTGATCTAAATCACAAATTGGCCCTCTTATGATCTGCATGAGAAAAGCAGGCCCGGTATTATGTGGAAGTGACCTGCTCCAGGTAGACCTGTGGGCCTGATGAAAGCACCGCTACCTTTGATGTTGTGACAAGGACTGATGAGTACTTCACACCGCGTCTTCTCTTGATGTCGCGCATTTGGTCGGTCCATGTATGTTGCCCTGTATTTTTAGAAAGCACTTTAATTTGGAAAGCAGTAAACTCCTATATGAATAAACGAGCCATTATATGCACGGGTTAGTAGGCAGCTTAAGTCAGACTACAGGACACAAATGATAAGCTTTATGTTTGCGTTTGTGAATGTGTATTATATAAATCTGTGTAAAATGGAAGAAAGCTATTCTTTAGTTATAGAGCATCTTATTTCAGGTGGAGCACGAGCTACTAAAAATTGAGCAATGGAACTATACAGATAATACAAGGCTAAGTCTATATACTGATGTAAGAGGGTGACCCTCACCCCCCCTCATCTGAAAAAAAAAGATAAATATACAGAAACCAGCAGTAGACCAGTCAAAGTCACACAGAGCCCCTCAGATGATAAAATCAGTAACAGAAGCATATGTTTGTGAGAGATTTTCAGGTCCCAGATCATGCACAGCTTTTTGATATGATTTCTGAAATGGACCGGAAGCCAGTGTCTACAGTACAGATGTTATGTAGTCATATTTTCTTTTTTTTTAAGCTACAAAACTGGCAGCTGTGTTCTGAAGCATTTGAAGTCGTTTCATGTTTCTTTGAGGACAGCGTTGCAGGTGTCCAGCCTACCAGGAGGGCGAGTTTTTCCAGCGCCCTCCTGGGATGTCTTCCTAATATTTATGTCTTATCTTAATGATGAAACTGCTGTTAACTACGTTCCTGATGTGGCTCTGAAAGTGAGGGTGCCAAGATTTGTGACCTGCGTAGACACCAACTCACTTCTTGTTTCTGTGTCCACAGCACTCGCCATTGTCACCTACTGCTCGACATCTTCAACCCAACCGAGCACGAGCTCACGGTCAGCGCCAAGAACAACCAGGACCTGGTTCTCCATGCCAGTGAGTGTCAGAGGTGAGTGGAAGGTTTGACTCTTTACAAACATACAGATGTTTTCAGCGTACTTCCTGTTTTGTGGTGAGTCAAAATAAAATTGTTTCTAAATAAAAGTTTATTTGGTTCTTTTCTTTCACCTGAGGCGTTTAAGTAATATTAGATTTTTTTTCCCAGCAGGTACAATTTACTGTTAGCTATTGCCCAAAGCAAAAAATCAAGGTTGTGTATTGACATCCTGCCTTCCAGCTACCTGACAAGTAGATCTGTGCAGGTGCAGTGTAGTGTTAATGTTAATGCTTTTTCCTTATAGCTTTGTGTATTTGTTTGTTTATGGGTATTATCTATGGGTGTGTCAATTCCTGGATTTGGCATATGAACATATTTAATAGATGGACCTATTGGTGAGTTGTGATATAAACACACTGATGTGTAGATATAATTGTGCTTATTGTGATATAACGTTTTCAGTGATCATGCTGGAGGACATGAGCAGTTCAGTAACAGTGAGGTCTGTTCATTAATATAAGCACAGGAGTGATCACAAGCAAATATGTGTCACATTTAATCTATTCCAGGGACACTTTTCAAAATATCACACTGGCCTGCATACTGGCAGATGTAAATGTTAAATGACTGATGAGGGTTTTAGATAAAAACAACTGATGATTTTCTCGTGTTTGAGCTTTTCAAGTACTACTTTTTCCAGTTGAATCTAGTCAGGTATTGAAATATCAGACTTCTGAGCATCACACTCATTACCTCCGCCAAGGAGGTGTTCGTGTGCGTGCGTGTAAACACGATAGCTTGAAACGTTTTGAATGAATTCTGATTAAACTCTGTAGACGTGCAGAGTGGGGTCGTGTTAACAGTCCATTCAAATTAGATCATGAGGTTTTCAAGGTCAACTGAATGATTTATTGGTCCAAAATTGACAAAAGCCTTATAACTGGAAGTGTGGTGCGTATTGTCAACATATAGAAAGTGCCATATAACGATTTAGTTTAGTATCATGTCACATTTGACTTCTGACCTCTCTTTCAAGGTCAAACTTTAATTAAATGTCGTTATCTTTAAAATTGTGCTTAAAAATTCTTCTGCCTTTGTTTGGGTTGTAGGAAATGATGCTGGTATACGGCGATTCTAAATATCACATTATAGTTTGGAACCGACATTTGACCTCTGACCTCACTTTTACAAGTTGGCCCCAAAATCTGTTATATATTTAAAGAAAGGATTGCCAAGAGAGCAAGAATGAATCCACATAAATAAAAAGTCATAAAAACTAATTATGCTCAAAATTATGCCAAATATATTAAAATAGGTTTCAACAGGGCAAATACCAAAAGCTGCACTTTGCACTTGTTTTTACTGCAATACAAGTTGCTTAAAGTACATGTAAAAAGAACAGTGCTATTCCCTTCAAAATAAAGGCTGCCTAGAGAGTGAGCTGACTTGGTGGAGGTTTGTGCTCTTGGACTGGTTCTTGTTATATATTGATCATAAATTTTAGCTGTACTCGAACATGTATGACAGCATGTTTGCTTTAGCCAAATATATTTTATTATGGAGTTTCCTGCTTCTCCTCAGCTTATATAGTGTCACTCTGTAAATGCTGCAGTAACCTTTTGTCGCTGCTCCCAAAGGAGCTGCTGCTTTCAGCTGCGAGAGTGTCGATGAGAGGTGATTCGCTTTGAGTGTTCAATGAGATGTTAAATGCTTTTTCTCCTCTGCCAGGCACAATAAGTAGTGGATGCTTGTTTAGGACAATGCACATTCGGTTTTTTTAATTAAATTAAATTGATTTATTTTTGAGTTTTTGCGCCAAATTCAGTATTGTGTGGTCATGAAAAACCAGGAAAAGTCACGGATTGTCCTGGCATCACAAAGTTTTGGGAAAATAAAAAGCGATGTAATTTCTGAGAATGCCGGAAATGAGGGAAAACTATGAGTCATGGCTTGAGAAAGCCCCAGATCTGCGACATGTCATTTGTGGATCTTTTCCAGAAATCCTTTCTGTGCAGGTATTTATGTAAATCAATGAATGTCTGCTGCACTTAAATGTTTACTTTGTATTAAACTGCATAGCTTATCATGAAATGTTAAGTCAAAGCAGGACTGTACATTTACCATTTCCCCTCAAAATGTTCATGTACTCCTAAAATCATTCATGAGTATATAAAGAATTTAATTTTAATGTAGTGGCACAGTTTTAGTTATAATAGGAGGTCCATGGAAAACCTAAAAGGTCAGAAATAAGTTAGAAAGTGTCTTAGAAAATGCTGTTCAGAGTTCTCGGTCTGTTACACGGTGCTCTGTGTCCTGTGTGAGAGAAGCGAGGCTGCAGCTCAACATTAATGCTACTTTTACTGATCACAGAGTCATTGGAAGAGGAAAAAAAGCTGCATGGGCTGAATTTTGTAAAACGTTTTTTCTGCACATAGATCCCTAAATATGTCTTACAGGTCTATTTTTAGTTGCAAATGTGGGTGGAACACTTGCATTGTCAAAGCCTGTAGTAAATTTATTTTGACAGTCACTGAGTTTCCAGAGTTTTGAGATCTTTTTGCCTTTTTCACTTCATTTCACTTTATCAGAGTGGCTCTATTTAAGGGAATCACACCTGTGTGATTCGATTTCACTCCACGTCTTTTGGAGTGAAATTGAACTCCAAAACATGTGGTTAATCTCTTACTTCATGCTTTAATAAAGGGGCTACTTTTTCACTTAGGGTCCGGTAGGTTTGGAAAACTTTTTTCCCATAATAAATGAAATCATCATTTAAAAACTACATTTTGTGTTGAGTTAGACTATTTTTGTCCAATATTAAAATTTGTTTGATGATCTAAATGCACAAGTGTATATACAAAGGGAAGAAATCAGGAAGGAAGAAATGATTTCACAGCACTGTAATATGAATTTCTATTTAATGTGAATTTCTGTGTATGTAGACAGCAACAGATTTGAAACAGATGAACTGCAAATTAATTGCCAGATTTATTGTATTCAATCACAAACTGATAGGCGGCCGACTCTGTCTTATTGCCATTTTATTAACATCTTGATGGATCAAAGCCTCTTTGAGGATGAAGACTGAATGCGGGTGGTCACAGACCTGGTGCCCCCTCTTTGAAGCAACCTTTTCAATAGGCAACGAGTTTGCAAGTTCATTCCACATGATCGCAATAATTTTGGTCGTGCCACGGTCTCCACCCACTGTTCATATTAAGGGGTTTTTCTTCTTTTCTTCCTTTTTTAAAAAAAACTCTTTAATTTCTGTTTAATTCTGGAAACAGGTAATATAGGTAATATAGAGCATTTCTTCCCTCTTTAATAGTTAGATCAATTGAATTTATAACAAAGTAAAGTATTTCAAGTTAAACCTAATTGTGTAAAAGTACACAAAATGTATTTTTTCCATTCCTGGCCATATCAGTCAGTCTCTCTCTCTCTTAGCTTGTCATTTCACTGAAAAGTGGCAAATTATGATTCCTGTCAACACTCTGTCTCCAGTGCGATCCTTGTCATGAGCGGAGGTACACCGTTTGGTGACTCATAGGCCTTTCTCCACAGGGGTGGGATGTTATTTTCTGAGGCGAATTAGGGGGTGGAAAGGGATCTTTTCAGACACAGCCAAAAAGCTCAGCGCTCAGCTCTCTTCAAATAATCTTTCCTGTGTAGAAATGACTAGTTAAGATCAACAGGCTTGCCAGAATTTTGTGACTATTATGGTCTAAAAGGGGATAACTTCATAATTCTAAAGGGAAAAAAAAAACCCAGTTGCATTTGGGAATACTGTTAAATGATTGTAGTGGGTTTTCATCGTGACACTAAGCAGAAAGGATTGCCAACAGGCAGTACTCACCTTATAGTGCCAGAGCAATGGTTTAGTGCTATGGCACTATAAAACAGAAAAATGAAAAGAGGAATCACTTTTTTCACTCACACATATCAAAGCTGAATTAAAGGCTTATTATTATAATAAATCCTATAGCGTTTCAATAAACGCAGTACTGTTATGTGAAAAATAAAGTACGTGTGTGTGTATATATATATATATATATATATATATATATATATATATATATATATATATATATATATATATATACAGCTCAAACTTGGTGGGTGGTAAAAGGGGGAAAAAGAAAACTTTTTAATCAGAAATAAAACTGGTGAGTTTCTGCTTCCAATTTTCTGGTGTCAGTCTTTGTTTTAGTGTATTTTCCTTAGCTTTTTAAAGTCAGGCCATCTGTTGCTGTTACATAATTCCTTTAATTGCTAAGCTTCACTTTCTTCTCTTACTGATACAATCATAACACCAAAGTTATACATGAGAACTTAAATGGAGGTCAAAATGGGTAATGTACCAGCTTTGTAACTGATTTAACAACACTGCCTCTTTAGAAACTGATACAATCTGACAAGATGCACGGTTGAGGCAAAAAATATCAAGTCCTGGCAACTGCAGAAGCATGTATACGCATAAATGTCTTTTCCCTATAAAGACAAACATTGCGTTACACCCCACCAATGAGCACATCCATGCCACTGATAATTCTCTTGAGGTCTGATAACATCAGGAGATCAGCTCAGAGGCAGCATACTGATTCTTTCACAGCATGCACCATTTTCCTGGCAGAGATTACGGTCTCCAGCCTCACTCATCCCCTATTCCTCGTTGGGAAATTGTTCATCATTTTCCTTTCACACACATCCAGTGCTTCCTCGAGTCAGAGTGGAGTAGAATTTTGCATGCAGTCCGATACAGGGCCACGGATTCGTGCATCTCCGTCTGCTGAACCATATTGTGCTTGTCTCTCCAACTCCATCCTCTGTCGAGATCAGATGGCCTTGTCATTTCATATTTCTGTCCTGTTCTATGATGAATGAGGTGTCAGGCACAAGATGTTTTCTGGAGTCTTCATCCAGGACTGCTGAAGCTAATGCTTCAATCCGACATTCGCAAAAATGACTCTGTCAGTCACCCACACTTTCCTGCTATGAGTTTTAATTGTTTACATTGAGCTTTTTCAAAGCTGCACAAATAAAAAGTAATGAAAACCCACCACGAGTGAAGAGGAGAAATGCAGTTTTCAGACTTTTTTACACATTGAGCTTTTTCCATTTTTGTACACATTTTCACACTTTCAGATACATGACAGGTGATAACTTAGTTGCTGGTTTTTGACGGAGAGCTTATCGTTGTTGGAGAAGTTGCGTTTGTGACGCGTGTAATCTCTTCCTGTGAGATGGCAGGGTGAGAGACTGAGTGCTCCTTTCATCTTCGCACATCATTCACAGACACGTCTTACAAGGTCTTCATCCTCTTCACGGTGTTCTTTAATGGCAAATGGGAGAAAAAGTGAAGTACCTCACATTGTGAATGCTCACTTTGAAGTTTGGGAGCCTGAAAAGGTTCCCAAAGACTGCCGTGATGCCACCACAGTGATATCCAAACCATTATCCCCCCCCCATCTCAGCTTTTAACAGAGAAGAGATGGTGTGTATCTGTCTTTTCTTTTGTGCATAAATCTTGCAGATTTTCCTGGCATAATATTGTTCTTTGTTAAAACTATTCAAAGTGTGGGATTTTACTGATTCATGCTTGCTCTTTTTTTGTAGTCTGTTAAAACTATCAGCAAACTCTCAGCTATCTGCAGCTAAAGCTGCTGAACATCCAAGATCCAAATATTAAAATTGCTAGCCTTTAAAACTTACTCACTGCTCAAAAAAATTAAAGGAACACTTTGAAAGCACATCAGATTTTAATCGGAAAACAAATCATGCTGGGCATCTATACTGATAAGGACTCAGTAATGTGTTAATGAAAAGGTGCCACATCATTTGATGGAAATGAAAATTATCAACCCACAGAAAAAATTGTGCAGCAGGCATCAACTCAAAACAGTCCTCGGTAGTTTGTATGCCCCCCCACGTGCTTGTATGCATGCCTGACAACATCGGAGCATGCTCCTAACGAGACAACGGATGGTGTCCCAGAGGTGTTCTATTGGATTCAGGTCAGGCAAGCATGGCGGCCAGTCAATGGTATCAATTTCTTCATCCTCCAGGAATTGCTCGCATACTCTAGCAACATGAGACCGCATTGTCATGCACCAGGAGGAACCCAGGGCCCACTGCACCAACGTAAGGTCTGATGATGGGTCCAAGGATTTCAGTAATAGTGGTCAGGGTGCATTTGTCTGGCCTGTAGAGGTCTGTGTGTCCCTCTACAGATATGCCTCTCCAGACCATCACTGACCCACCACCAAACCAGTTATGCTGAACGATGTTACAGGCAGCATAATGTTCTCCACGGCTTCTCCAGACACTTTCACGTCTGTTACATGTGCTCAGGGTGAACCTGCTCTCATCTGTGACAAGCAAACATAATATGAGTGAAGAAAAAATGTCAGTGTCCTCCACCTGTAAAACCATTCCTGTTTTGTTGGTTGTCTCATTGTTGCCCCTCTAGTGCACCTGTTGTTAATTTCAAGCACCAAAGCAGCTGAAACTGATAAACAACCCCCTCTGCTGCTGAACTGATCAGATCAATATCCCAAAAGTTTGACTATGCTCTGATTAAAAAGTGTTCCTTCAATTTTTTGAGCAGTACATATATAAATCGCTCCTCAGCAACAGTTGTCAAAATCTTTCACGCAGACGTTCCTATTTTCTAGAAGATGAATCCTTTGAGAATTGATGGCTTTTTATCTATCACTGTATGTCCACTCGCACAATCTATACTTGTACATTTCACTGCTTCAAGGCATTAATGTAAAATATAACACACACGCTGTCTGTAAATGCTCAGGAAATTCTGACCATAAAAGTTTTAATCATGACACTGTAAAATGTAGCTGTTGTTCTTTAGTATGCTTCACCATGCACTTTTAACTATGGTTTGGATTAACTAATGAATTCAAACTGCAGTTACTGCATGGTGGCTATTCCACAAGGTGATCACACTCTGATGGTCACTGCTCTGCATAAACAGCAATGTGCATTAGCACCATGTCCTTCACTTACTATATCATCCTTTATATGAGGGAAAAAAAGAGAGATCCTGTGTGATGTCAGATAGATATGATCTTTCTGTGATTCTAATGAGAAAATTATGATGACATGAAGCAAATTGAACTTTCTGTTGTTAATATGAATAGAAAAGGAGAAATGTTGTCCAAGGTGTCAGACTGAAAAGTCATTTCCATTTCCAAGACAAGTTCTTAAGCACTGTAATTACGTGGGTTTTATTGCAAGTCAGTCACTTTGTTTGGTGATGGATTCTTTTGTGCAAGACGGGTTTGATGCAAGTGTTGGAGCAGTATCTAATTATTGGAATTGGAGAGTAGAGGCCCTGAGGCTTTTGTCTATAGCTGTCATCTGGATAAATGCAACCAATTAGAGAAGGTCCTTGGTCATCTCCTTCTCATGTGATTCTTCTTACCTCATCATCAATATCTTCCAGATTTCTTTTATATTTTTCATTCCGCAATTTAGGCAGCTGTGCCCCCAACAGTATGGGTGGTTCACCAGTTGGAAGGATTGGCTACAGGCTCCTCCAGTTTATGTATTGAAGGTCAAAATATTGGGTGGGATGCTGAACCTCAAAAAGCTGCCCCAGATGTGTCAAGTTCGGTGGATCTTGCCTTCAAGCTCACACCTTTGCGTACTTGTGGTCCAAGCTCTCACTGGGACATGAGCACCAACAGTTTCAGCGTGGACAGAAAGCAAAAATCTTATTCCGGGTCGAACTGACACACATTTCATGTTGTGGATCATCAGCGGTAATGGGTGCTGGGTGTTTTCGGGGGAAGACTCCACAGTATCCACACTTGAGACAGCGCACGAGGTGACCAGTGCATCCAGAATCACTACTGCTACTAATAATAACAATAATTATAATTATAATATTTATTATTGCCTTTTAGTCATTACTTACAGTTTTCCAAAGCACCAAAAGCCATCAGATGCTCAGAATTACAATAAAAATTAAAACCGCAAGCGGTGATATCGGGCCCTCGCACTCCCTGCGCGTCGACCCGTGGCGCTCGTCGACCCGTGCCGCACTCGGAGGTCTTTTGATCGTGATGGTGTACAGAAGGTCTGAAGAAAGTTGAATTCTTTTATAGGAAAAGATATCTTTTGCTCTCGGCATAGACGCAATGGAATATTTGGGGGTGGGGTCACGGCTCCAGCATGCAAAATAGGGCATGGGTCTGATAGACTGTTTTGATCAGGATGATGTCAAGAATGTTGAAACACATTTTCATACATTTCCGAGAAACTAAGTTTGTGGATGCTATACAAAATTTCATTTGCTTCTGTAGGGGGCGCTCTTGCAGCTACGTATAGCCTTGAATCCATAGTTATGGGTTCAGAGTGGCTGTGTACATGAGTGATTACATTTTCAGGCAGATCGGGCAAAGCATGTACGAACACGTGCCCAAACAATTTTGGTCGCCATTGAGAAAAATGAAAGCCAAATTCAATGGCCTGGTGTGACAACACCGTTTAATATTTTGTCAAGATTTCCACAATATTTGATGGGCTGTTTGTCTAGATGATGTGGAGCCAATTTGGTCTCACTGGGTGAAATGCCCTAGGAGGAGTTCATTCAAATAGCAGGCCTGAAAATGGCAAAAATTGACAAAAATTGACACTTTCAATTGAAGATGCTGGACTTCCTGTAGGGTTTGGAGTATGGCTCCAAGAGACTTTTTTGTATGTCTTAGGATGTTACATGAGTGTGCAAAATTTCAGAGCTGTAGATAAAATGTAACTCAGGGGCTAGCTAAAAAACATGGTATATTATGATATTTAAAGCTGCCAGTAGGGGGCGCTCTAACGTTTATGGACTTTATGCATATCAATGTGTTCAGGGCAGGAGGCTTATCAAATAGATGAGGATTTTGTAAGGAATGGTGAAAGATATTTCATGTATTTCAGAGCAAAACTAATTCTGTGGACGGTCATACAAATTTTCATTTGCTTCTGTAGGGGGCGCTATTGCGCCTACAGTCTTGAATCTGTAGTTATGGATTCAGCCTGGGTGTGTACATGAGTGATTAAATTTTCAGCCTGATCAGACAAAGCATGTGCGAACAAGTGCACAAACAATTTTGGTGGTGAGGGAGAAAAACAAAGGCCAAATTTAATGGCCTGGTGTGACAAGGCCGTTTAATATTTTTTAAAGATTTCCACAATATTTGATGGGCTACTTATGTAGATGATCTGGAGCCAATTTGGTGTCAGTGGGTGAAATGCCCTAGGACGAGTTCGTTCAAATAGCAGGCGTGGAAATTGCAAAAATTGACACCTTCAATTGAAGATGGCCGACTTCCTGTAGGGTTTGGGGTATGGGTCCAAGAGACTTTTTTGTACGTCTTAGGATGTTACATGAGCCTGTACATTTTCATACATGTAGATAAAACGTAGCTCCGGGGCTACTCAAAAAACATGCTATTTTAAGATATTCCGAGCTGCCACTAGGCGGCGCTCTAACGTTTATGGACTTTATGCATATGAATGTGTTCAGGGCAGCATGCTTATCACACCACTGAAGTTTGAGCCAGATTGGGCAAGTTGGCTTTGAGTTACAGCCATTTTTGTGTTCATGGCGAATCATCGAACTTTGCCGTCCCATAAGGGTCACGCCCTTTTGTCAAAAAGTCACAGTTTTGAAAACACAGTAAGTCCAACTTCTTAAGGCTTTCCAGGTGAAATTTGAGATGGTTCTGCTAAACCACCTTGGAGCTGGACCTCCAAGTGTAAAATATGACATTTCCTGTTCCCACTAGGTGGCGCTGCGACTGATATTAAATATTGTCATATGTATGTGTTCAGGGGGGCACCCTCATCCTACTGGAGAAGTTTGATGCACATTGGATCATGTAGGTATGAATGAGAGGCAATCAAAATTTCATGGCGAATGATCAAAGTTCAAAGGGGCATAAGGACCCCTCCCCCTTGGCAAAAACTCACCATTTTCGAGATTTACATTCCCCTGGGGGTGTAGGTTAGACAAACCAAATATGAAGATGATAACGTCTAAAACCTCTGAGTTATTAGAAAAAGTGTGAGGGCTGCAAATCGCCAAATTTGCATAATTAATTCAAAATAGCGGACTTCCTGTTGGGTTTAGGGCATGGCTCCAAGAGGATTTTTTGTGCGCCTGGACATGATATACATGTGTATGAAGTTTCATTCATGTACGTGAAACACAGCGGTGGGGCTCCAGTTTAGGGGGCGCTAGCGAGCCATTTGGGCGCGCCCTTGCCCGAGCCCATTAAAATACTTAAATTTTCACCAGGTGTGACGCATGTGCCAAGTTTCATGAGTTTTTGAATATGATAAAGCCCCCAAAAAGCCAATTCATTTGCCTGAATAATAAAAAAAAAAAAAAAAAAAAAAAAAAAAAAAAAAAATAATAATAATAATAATAATTAAAGCCGCAAGCGGCGTTTTACGGCCCTCGCTGCCTGCGCGACCGCCAAACCCAGCGCGAGCCGCCAGTGAGCCCCCGCGAACCCCCAGCGAGTCACCTACGAGCTCCGCAAATCTCCAGCCAGCCACCTGCGAGCCCCGCAAACCCCACTGCATGCCGCCTGAGAGCCGCTGCTCCTGCAACCTGCGACCTGCCTTCCCTGCGAACAACCTGGCCTGCAAACAGCCTGCGAGCCACCTGCGAGCCACCTGAGATCCCCCTTCAAGCTGTCAGAGAGCCACCTGTTCTGCCAAATGTAATCCCCACTGGCAAAAGATGAAAATCTGGGCAAGGACGGACATGATAACACTGTTGAATCTGTCTGTTTGACTGTTGCGAAGTTTTCTAGCTTTTTTCATGCATATCAGAAAACCTAAATGTGATTCTCACCATCTAATGCTTTTGTTCTATCTGTAGGGGGCACTAGTGCACTTGTTGCTCTGAATCCACAAATCTAAATTAAGTCTTGTCCGGTACATAAGGGAAAGGAAATTGCAAGCAAAGTGCAGAAAGAGTGCGTGAGTGATTGCGCAATACGTGTGACAAGGTTGTGGTTTCTCCATAGTGACGTCATCTTGATATTGGGGTGGTGGTCACGGCTGCAGCGTGCAAAATAGGGCATAGGTCTGATTGACTTTTCTGATCAGGAGTATCTGAAGAACATGTAAAAAAATTTTCATGCAATTCAAAGAAACTAATGCGGTGGGCCTCCATACAAAATTGCAGTTTCTTCTGTAGGGGGCGCAATTGCAGCAATCGCCATTGTTTCTCCACTTATGGATTCAGTGTAGGTGTGTTCATAAATGATTCCATTTTGGGGCAGATCGGGCAAAGCACGTGCGTTTGATGGCAGGAAAGAGGACGGGAATTTTTGGTCAAACGAACGCCAAATTCAGGGGCCTCATGTGACAAGCCCGTTGAATTGAATACGAAGCCTTCGATAACTTTGGATGCCCTATGTCTCTAGATGATGCTGAGCCATTTTGGGTTTAGTGGGTCAAATGCCCTAGGAGAAGTTCGCGCAAATACGAGGTGTCCAACAGTGCAAAATTGGCAAAAACAGAATTTCAAGCCAAGCTAGCGGATTTCCTGTGGGAATGTGGACATGGGTGTCATTGACTTTTTTGATCGTGCTGGGGTAAAGAATGTTTGTCTCGAATTGCATGCATGTCTGAGAAAGTAAATTGTTGGCTCCCCATATAAACGCAACGCACATTTGCGGTGTGGTGGCGCGTGTGGCGTGCAAAATTGGGCGTAGGTCTGATTGCCTTTTCTGACCAGGAGGATCTGAGGATTGTGTACAAAAATTTTCATGCATACCAGAGAAACTAATTTTGTGGACCCCCATACAAATTTTCATTTTGTTCTGTAGGGGGCGCTATGGCATCAATCGACGTGGTTTCTGCACTTATGGATTCAGTGTAGGTGTGTTCATAAATGATTCCATTTTGGGGCAGATCGGGCAAAGCATGTGCGATTGATGGCAGGAAAGAGGACCGGAATTATTGGTCAAACGAAGGCCAACTTCAGGGGCCTAGTGTGACAAGACAATTGAAATGAATACAAAGCCTTCGATAACTTTAGATGCCCTATGTCTCTAAATGATGCTGAGCCATTTTGGTGTTTGTGGGTCAAATGCTGTAGGAGAAGTTCGCGCAAATACAAGGTGAGCGAAATTGCTGACTCGGCAAAAGCCAAATTTCAAGTGAACCTGGTGGATTTCCTGTGGGTCATGCAGGGGTGCCTCAAGAGGATTTTTTGTTTGTCCTGACATGATCTATGTGTGACGAGAATTTCATGAATCTAGGGCAAACTTGAATTTGGCCTCTCCCATAGGGGCCCGAAAAATGAAATTTCCAGGGGGCGCAGTGTAGCCGTGTTTTTGAGTTAGTTTGTGGCGACATTAAAATACGTAATTTTTCGCCAGACCTGACCACCATGCAAAAAATGGTGACTTTTCGCGCATGTTCAGGGGGTCAAAATTGGGTTCAAAGAGAGAGAAAGTATAATAATAATTAAAACCGCAAGCGGTGATATCGGGCCCTCGCACTCCGCGCGCGTCGACCTGTGGCGCTCGTCGACCCGTGCCGCACTCGGAGGTTTTGTGATCGTGATGGGTCTCTAGAAAGTTGAATTCTTTTATAGGAAAAGGTATCTTTTGCTCTCGGCATAGACGCAATGGAATATTTGGGGGTGTGGTCACGGCTCCAGCATGCAAAATAGGGCATGGGTCTGATTGACTTTTTTGATGGGCTGTTTGTCTAGATGATGTGGAGCCAATTTGGTCTCACTGGGTGAAATGCCCTAGGAGGAGTTCATTCAAATAGCAGGCCTGAAAATGGCAAAAATTGACACTTTCAATTGAAGATGCTGGACTTCCTGTAGGGTTTGGAGTATGGCTGCAAGAGACTTTTTTGTATGTCTTAGGATGTTACATGAGTGTGCAAAATTTCAGAGCTGTAGATAAAATGTAACTCAGGGGCTAGCTAAAAAACATGGTATATTATGATATTTAAAGCTGCCAGTAGGGGGCGCTCTAACGTTTATGGACTTTATGCATATCAATGTGTTCAGGGCAGGAGGCTTATCAAATAGATGAGGATTTTGTAAGGAATGGTGAAAGATATTTCATGTATTTCAGAGCAAAACTAATTCTGTGGACGGTCATACAAATTTTCATTTGCTTCTGTAGGGGGCGCTATTGCGCCTACAGTCTTGAATCTGTAGTTATGGATTCAGCCTGGGTGTGTACATGAGTGATTAAATTTTCAGCCTGATCAGACAAAGCATGTGCGAACAAGTGCACAAACAATTTTGGTGGTGAGGGAGAAAAACAAAGGCCAAATTTAATGGCCTGGTGTGACAAGGCCGTTTAATATTTTTTAAAGATTTCCACAATATTTGATGGGCTACTTGTGTAGATGATCTGGAGCCAATTTGGTGTCAGTGGGTGAAATGCCCTAGGACGAGTTCGTTCAAATAGCAGGCGTGGAAATCGCAAAAATTGACACCTTCAATTGAAGATGGCCGACTTCCTGTAGGGTTTGGGGTATGGGTCCAAGAGACTTTTTGTACGTCTTAGGATGTTACATGAGCCTGTACATTTTCATACATGTAGATAAAACGTAGCTCCGGGGCTACTCAAAAAACATGCTATTTTAAGATATTCCGAGCTGCCACTAGGCGGCGCTCTAACGTTTATGGACTTTATGCATATGAGTGTGTTCAGGGCAGCATGCTTATCACACCACTGAAGTTTGAGCCAGATTGGGCAAGTGGGCTTTGAGTTACAGCCATTTTTGTGTTCATGGCGAATCATCGAACTTTGCCGTCCCATAAGGGTCACGCCCTTTTGTCAAAAACTCACAGTTTTGAAAACACAGTAAGTCCAAGTTCTTAAGGCTTTCCAGGTGAAATTTGAGATGGTTCTGCTAAACCACCTTGGAGCTGGACCTCCAAGTGTAAAATATGACATTTCCTGTTCCCACTAGGTGGCGCTGCGACTGATATTAAATATTGTCATATGTATGTATTCAGGGGGGCACCCTTATCCTACTGGAGAAGTTTGATGCACATTGGATCATGTAGGTATGAATGAGAGGCAATCAAAATTTCATGGCGAATGATCAAAGTTCAAAGGGGCATAAGGACCCCTCCCCCTTGGCGAAAACTCACCATTTTCGAGATTTAGATTCCCCTGGGGGTGTAGGTTAGACAAACCAAATATGAAGATGATAACGTCTAAAACCTCTGAGTTATTAGAAAAAGTGTGAGGGCTGCAAATCGCCAAATTTGCATAATTAATTCAAAATGGCGGACTTCCTGTTGGGTTTAGGGCATGGCTCCAAGAGGATTTTTTGTGCGCCTGGACATGATATATATGTGTATGAAGTTTCATTCATGTACGTGAAACACAGCGGTGGGGCTCCAGTTTAGGGGGCGCTAGCGAGCCATTTGGGCGCGCCCTTGCCCGAGCCCATTAAAATACTTAAATTTTCACCAGGTGTGACGCATGTGCCAAGTTTCATGAGTTTTTGAATATGATAAAGCCCCCAAAAAGCCAATTCATTTGCCTGAATAATAAAAAAAAAAAAAAAAAAAAAAAAAAAAAATAATAATAATAATTAAAACCGCAAGCGGTGATATCGGGCCCTCGCACTCCGCGCGCGTCGACCTGTGGCGCTCGTCGACCCGTGCCGCACTCGGAGGTTTTGTGATCGTGATGGGTCTCTAGAAAGTTGAATTCTTTTATAGGAAAAGGTATCTTTTGCTCTCGGCATAGACGCAATGGAATATTTGGGGGTGTGGTCACGGCTCCAGCATGCAAAATAGGGCATGGGTCTGATTGACTTTTTTGATGGGCTGTTTGTCTAGATGATGTGGAGCCAATTTGGTCTCACTGGGTGAAATGCCCTAGGAGGAGTTCATTCAAATAGCAGGCCTGAAAATGGCAAAAATTGACACGTTCAATTGAAGATGCTGGACTTCCTGTAGGGTTTGGAGTATGGCTCCAAGAGACTTTTTTGTATGTCTTAGGATGTTACATGAGTGTGCAAAATTTCAGAGCTGTAGATAAAATGTAACTCAGGGGCTAGCTAAAAAACATGGTATATTATGATATTTAAAGCTGCCAGTAGGGGGCGCTCTAACGTTTATGGACTTTATGCATATCAATGTGTTCAGGGCAGGAGGCTTATCAAATAGATGAGGATTTTGTAAGGAATGGTGAAAGATATTTCATGTATTTCAGAGCAAAACTAATTCTGTGGACGGTCATACAAATTTTCATTTGCTTCTGTAGGGGGCGCTATTGCGCCTACAGTCTTGAATCTGTAGTTATGGATTCAGCCTGGGTGTGTACATGAGTGATTAAATTTTCAGCCTGATCAGACAAAGCATGTGCGAACAAGTGCACAAACAATTTTGGTGGTGAGGGAGAAAAACAAAGGCCAAATTTAATGGCCTGGTGTGACAAGGCCGTTTAATATTTTGTAAAGATTTCCACAATATTTGATGGGCTACTTGTGTAGATGATCTGGAGCCAATTTGGTGTCAGTGGGTGAAATGCCCTAGGACGAGTTCGTTCAAATAGCAGGCGTGGAAATCGCAAAAATTGACACCTTCAATTGAAGATGGCCGACTTCCTGTAGGGTTTGGGGTATGGGTCCAAGAGACTTTTTTGTACGTCTTAGGATGTTACATGAGCCTGTACATTTTCATACATGTAGATAAAACGTAGCTCCGGGGCTACTCAAAAAACATGCTATTTTAAGATATTCCGAGCTGCCACTAGGCGGCGCTCTAACGTTTATGGACTTTATGCATATGAGTGTGTTCAGGGCAGCATGCTTATCATACCACTGAAGTTTGAGCCAGATTGGGCAAGTTGGCTTTGAGTTACAGCCATTTTTGTGTTCATGGCGAATCATCGAACTTTGCCGTCCCATAAGGGTCACGCCCTTTTGTCAAAAAGTCACAGTTTTGAAAACACAGTAAGTCCAACTTCTTAAGGCTTTCCAGGTGAAATTTGAGATGGTTCTGCTAAACCACCTTGGAGCTGGACCTCCAAGTGTAAAATATGACATTTCCTGTTCCCACTAGGTGGCGCTGCGACTGATATTAAATATTGTCATATGTATGTGTTCAGGGGGGCACCCTCATCCTACTGGAGAAGTTTGATGCACATTGGATCATGTAGGTATGAATGAGAGGCAATCAAATTTCATGGCGAATGATCAAAGTTCAAAGGGGCATAAGGACCCCTCCCCCTTGGCAAAAACTCACCATTTTCGAGATTTAGATTCCCCTGGGGGTGTAGGTTAGACAAACCAAATATGAAGATGATAACGTCTAAAACCTCTGAGTTATTAGAAAAAGTGTGAGGGCTGCAAATCGCCAAATTTGCATAATTAATTCAAAATGGCGGACTTCCTGTTGGGTTTAGGGCATGGCTCCAAGAGGATTTTTTGTGCGCCTGGACATGATATACATGTGTATGAAGTTTCATTCATGTACGTGAAACACAGCGGTGGGGCTCCAGTTTAGGGGGCGCTAGCGAGCCATTTGGGCGCGCCCTTGCCCGAGCCCATTAAAATACTTAAATTTTCACCAGGTGTGACGCATGTGCAAAGTTTCATGAGTTTTTGAATATGATAAAGCCCCCAAAAAGCCAATTCATTTGCCTGAATAATAATAATAATAATAATAAAAAAAAAAAAAAAAAAAATAATAATAAACGAAGCAATTACAATAGGGCCTTCGCACAGTTCGTGCTCGGGCCCTAATTAAAACCGCAAGCGGTGATATCGGGCCCTCGCACTCCGCGCGCGTCGACCTGTGGCGCTCGTCGACCCGTGCCGCACTCGGAGGTTTTGTGATCGTGATGGGTCTCTAGAAAGTTGAATTCTTTTATAGGAAAAGGTATCTTTTGCTCTCGGCATAGACGCAATGGAATATTTGGGGGTGTGGTCACGGCTCCAGCATGCAAAATAGGGCATGGGTCTGATTGACTTTTTTGATGGGCTGTTTGTCTAGATGATGTGGAGCCAATTTGGTCTCACTGGGTGAAATGCCCTAGGAGGAGTTCATTCAAATAGCAGGCCTGAAAATGGCAAAAATTGACACTTTCAATTGAAGATGCTGGACTTCCTGTAGGGTTTGGAGTATGGCTCCAAGAGACTTTTTTGTATGTCTTAGGATGTTACATGAGTGTGCAAAATTTCAGAGCTGTAGATAAAATGTAACTCAGGGGCTAGCTAAAAAACATGGTATATTATGATATTTAAAGCTGCCAGTAGGGGGCGCTCTAACGTTTATGGACTTTATGCATATCAATGTGTTCAGGGCAGGAGGCTTATCAAATAGATGAGGATTTTGTAAGGAATGGTGAAAGATATTTCATGTATTTCAGAGCAAAACTAATTCTGTGGACGGTCATACAAATTTTCATTTGCTTCTGTAGGGGGCGCTATTGCGCCTACAGTCTTGAATCTGTAGTTATGGATTCAGCCTGGGTGTGTACATGAGTGATTAAATTTTCAGCCTGATCAGACAAAGCATGTGCGAACAAGTGCACAAACAATTTTGGTGGTGAGGGAGAAAAACAAAGGCCAAATTTAATGGCCTGGTGTGACAAGGCCGTTTAATATTTTGTAAAGATTTCCACAATATTTGATGGGCTACTTGTGTAGATGATCTGGAGCCAATTTGGTGTCAGTGGGTGAAATGCCCTAGGACGAGTTCGTTCAAATAGCAGGCGTGGAAATCGCAAAAATTGACACCTTCAATTGAAGATGGCCGACTTCCTGTAGGGTTTGGGGTATGGGTCCAAGAGACTTTTTTGTACGTCTTAGTATGTTACATGAGCCTGTACATTTTCATACATGTAGATAAAACGTAGCTCCGGGGCTACTCAAAAAACATGCTATTTTAAGATATTCCGAGCTGCCACTAGGCGGCGCTCTAACGTTTATGGACTTTATGCATATGAATGTGTTCAGGGCAGCATGCTTATCACACCACTGAAGTTTGAGCCAGATTGGGCAAGTTGGCTTTGAGTTACAGCCATTTTTGTGTTCATGGCGAATCATCGAACTTTGCCGTCCCATAAGGGTCACGCCCTTTTGTCAAAAAGTCACAGTTTTGAAAACACAGTAAGTCCAACTTCTTAAGGCTTTCCAGGTGAAATTTGAGATGGTTCTGCTAAACCACCTTGGAGCTGGACCTCCAAGTGTAAAATATGACATTTCCTGTTCCCACTAGGTGGCGCTGCGACTGATATTAAATATTGTCATATGTATGTGTTCAGGGGGGCACCCTCATCCTACTGGAGAAGTTTGATGCACATTGGATCATGTAGGTATGAATGAGAGGCAATCAAAATTTCATGGCGAATGATCAAAGTTCAAAGGGGCATAAGGACCCCTCCCCCTTGGCAAAAACTCACCATTTTCGAGATTTAGATTCCCCTGGGGGTGTAGGTTAGACAAACCAAATATGAAGATGATAACATCTAAAACCTCTGAGTTATTAGAAAAAGCGTGAGGGCTGCAAATCGCCAAATTTGCATAATTAATTCAAAATGGCGGACTTCCTGTTGGGTTTAGGGCATGGCTCCAAGAGGATTTTTTGTGCGCCTGGACATGATATACATGTGTATGAAGTTTCATTCATGTACGTGAAACACAGCGGTGGGGCTCCAGTTTAGGGGGCGCTAGCGAGCCATTTGGGCGCGCCCTTGCCCGAGCCCATTAAAATACTTAAATTTTCACCAGGTGTGACGCATGTGCAAAGTTTCATGAGTTTTTGAATATGATAAAGCCCCCAAAAAGCCAATTCATTTGCCTGAATAATAATAATAAAATAAAAAAATAATAAAAATAATAATAAAAAAAAAAAAAAAAAAAAAAAAAAATAATAAACGAAGCAATTACAATAGGGCCTTCGCACAGTTCGTGCTCGGGCCCTAATAATAATAATAAACGAAGCAATTACAATAGGGCCTTCGCACAGTTCGTGCTCGGGCCCTAAAAATAATTAAAGCCGCAAGCGGCGTTTTACGGCCCTCGCTGCCTGCGCTACAGCCAAACCCAGCGCGAGCCGCAAGTGAGCCCCCGCGAACCCCCAGCGAGCCACCTACGAGCTCCGCAAATCTCCAGCCAGCCACCTGCGAGCCCCGCAAACCCCACTGCATGCCGCCTGAGAGCCGCTGCTCCTGCAACCTGCGACCTGCCTTCCCTGCGAACAACCTGCCCTGCAAACAGCCTGCAACCCACCTGCGAGCCACCTGAGATCCGCCTTCAAGCTGTCAGAGAGCCACCTGTTCTGCCAAATGGAATCCCCACTGGCAAAAGATGAAAATCTTGGCAAGGATGGACATGATAACACTGTTGAATCTATCTATTTGACTGTTGCGAAGTTTTCGACCTTTTTTCATGCATTTCAGAAAATCTAAATGTGATTCCCACCATCTAATGCTTTTGTTCCATCTGTAGGGGGCACTAGTGCACTTGTTGCTCTGAATACACAAATCTAAATTAAGTCTTGTCCAGTACATAAGGGAAAGGAAATTGCAAGCAAAGTGCAGAAAGAGTGCGTGAGTGATTGCGCAATACGTGTGACAAGGTTGTGGTTTCTCCATAGTGACATCATCTTGACATTGGGGTGGTGGTCACGGTTGCAGCGTGCAAAATAGGGCATAGGTCTGATTGACTTTTCTGATCAGGAGTATCTGAAGAACATGTAAAAAAATTTTCATGCATTTCAAAGAAACCAATGCGGTGGACCTCCATACAAAATTGCAGTTTCTTCTGCAGGGGGCGCTATTGCAGCAATCGCCATTGTTTGTCCACTTATGGATTCAGTGTAGGTGTGTTCATAAATGATTCTATTTTGGGGCAGATCGGGCAAAGCACGTGCGATTGATGACAGGAAAGAGGACGGGAATTTTTGGTCAAACGAACGCCAAATTCAGGGGCCTCATGTGACAAGCCCGTTGAATTGAATACGAAGCCTTCGATAACTTTGGATGCCCTATGTCTCTAGATGATGCAGAGCCATTTTGGTGTTAGCGCGTCAAATGCCCTAGGAGAAGTTCGAGCAAATTTGAGGTGTCCAACAGTGCAAAATTGGCAAAAACAGAATTTTAAGCCAAGCTAGCGGATTTCCTGTGGGAATGTGGGCATGGGTCTCATTGACTTTTTTGATCGTGCTGGGGTACAGAATGTTTGTCTCGAATTGCATGCATGTCTGAGAAAGTAAATTGTTGGCTCCCCATATAAACGCAACGCACATTTGCAGTGTGGTGGCGCGTGTGGCGTGCAAAATTGGGCATAGGTCTGATTGCCTTTTCTGACCAGGAGGATCTGAAGATTGTGTAAAAAAATTTTCATGCATACCAGAGAAACTAATTTTGTGGACCCCCATACAAATTTTCATTTTGTTCTGTAGGGGGCGCTATGGCATCAATCGACGTGGTTTCTGCACTTATGGATTCAGTGTAGGTGTGTTCATAAATGATTCCAGTTTGGGGCAGATTGGGCAAAGCATGTGCGATTGATGGCAGGAAAGAGGACCGGAATTTTTGGTCAAACGAAGGCCAACTTCAGGGGCCTAGTGTGACAAGACCATTGAATTGAATACGAAGCCTTCGATAACTTTAGATGCCCTATGTCTCTAAATGATGCTGAGCCATTTTGGTGTTTGTGGGTCAAATGCTCTAGGAGAAGTTCGCGCAAATACAAGGTGAGCGAAATTGCTGACTCGGCGAAAGCCAAATTTCAAGTCAACCTGGTGGATTTCCTGTGGGTCATGGAGGGGTGCCTCAAGAGGATTTATTGTTTGTCCAGACATGCTCTATGTGTGACGAGAATTTCATGACTCTAGGGCAAACTTGAATTTGGCCTCACCCATAAGGGCCCCGAAAAATGAAATTTCCAGGGGGCGCTGTGGAGCCGTGTTTTGGAGTTAGTTTGTGGCGACATTAAAATACGTAATTTTTCGCCAGACCTGACCACCATGCAAAAAATGGTGACTTTTCGTGCACATTCAGGGGGTCAAAATTGGGTTCAAAGAGAGAGAAAGTATAATAATAATAATAATAATAATAATAATAATAAAGAATAATGGAGAATTCGAGCAAAAACAATTAGGCGTTTTCCCAGTCACCCCGACGCATACCTTTTCGGAAACGTCTCGACCTGACCCACGTCCCTATGAGGTCGGGGGTCACTGGCGACCGCGTCCCATGCGACCGTGGGGATTTTAACGCATTTTGGGGTATGTGGCATAGTGAATCCAATAGGCTCCTCGCCGAGACTTCGTCGGCTCGGGCCTAATAAATAATAATAAAGAATTAAAGCCGCAAGCGGCGTTTTACGGCCCTCGCTGCCCGCGCGACCGCCAAACCCAGCGCGAGCCGCAAGTGAGCCCCCGCGAACCCCCAGCGAGCCACCTACGAGCTCCGCAAATCTCCAGCCAGCCACCTGCGAGCCCCGCAAACCCCACTGCATGCCGCCTGAGAGCCGCTGCTCCTGCAACCTGCGACCTGCCTTCCCTGCGAACATCCTGCCCTGCAAACAGCCTGCAACCCACCTGCGAGCCACCTGAGATCCCCCTTCAAGCTGTCAGAGAGCCAACTGTTCTGCCAAATGTAATCCCCACTGGCAAAAGATGAAAATCTTGGCAAGGATGGACATGATAACACCGTTGAATCTATCTATTTGACTGTGGTGAAGTTTTCTACCTTTTTTCATGCATTTCAGAAAACCTAAATGTGATTCCCACCATCTAATGCTTTTGTTCCATCTGTAGGGGGCACTAGTGCACTTGTTGCTCTGAATCCACAAATCTAAATGAAGTCTTGTACAGTACATAAGGGAAAGGAAAATGCAAGCAAAGTGCAGAAAGAGTGCGTGAGTGATTGCGCAATACGTGTGACAAGGTTGTGGTTTCTCCATAATGATGTCATCTTGACATTGGGGTGGTGGTCACGGCTGCAGCGTGCAAAATAGGGCATAGGTCTGATTGACTTTTCTGATCAGGAGTATCTGACGAACATGTAAAAAAATTTTCATGCATTTCAAAGAAACCAATGCGGTGGACCTCCATACAAAATTTCAGTTTCTTCTGCAGGGGGCGCTATTGCAGCAATCGCCATTGTTTCTCCACTTATGGATTCAGTGTAGGTGTGTTCATAAATTATTCCATTTTGGGGCAGATCGGGCAAAGCACGTGCGATTGATGACAGGAAAGAGTACGGGAATTTTTGGTCAAACGACCGCCAAAGTCAGGGGCCTCATGTGACAAGCCCGTTGAATTGAATACGAAGCCTTCGATAACTTTGGATGCCCTATGTCTCTAGATGATGCTGAGCCATTTTGGTGTTAGCGCGTCAAATGCCCTAGGAGAAGTTCGAGCAAATATGAGGTGTCCAACAGTGCAAAATTGGCAAAAACAGAATTTCAAGCCAAGCTAGCGGATTTCCTGTGGAAATGTGGGCATGGGTCTCATTGACTTTTTTGATCGTGCTGGGGTACAGAATGTTTGTCTCGAATTGCATGCATGTGTGAGAACGTAAATTGTTGGCTCCCCATATAAACGCAATGCACATTTGCGGTGTGGTGGCGCGTGTGGCGTGCAAAATTGGGCATAGGTCTGATTGCCTTTTCTGACCAGGAGGATCTGAAGATTGTTTACAAAAATTTTCATGCATACCAGAGAAACTAATTTTGTGGACCCCCATACAAATTTTCATTTTGTTCTGTAGGGGGCGCTATGGCATCAATCGACGTGGTTTCTGCACTTATGGATTCAGTGTAGGTGTGTTCATAAATAATTCCATTTTGGGGCAGATCGGGCAAAGCATGTGCGATTGATGGCAGGAAAGAGGACCGGAATTTTTGGTCAAACGAAGGCCAACTTCAGGGGCCTAGTGTGACAAGACCATTGAATTGAATACGAAGCCTTCGATAACTTTAGATGCCCTATGTCTCTAAATGATGCTGAGCCATTTTGGTGTTTGTGGGTCAAATGCTCTAGGAGAAGTTCGCGCAAATGCAAGGTGAGCGAAATTGCTGACTCGGCGAAAGCCAAATTTCAAGTCAACCTGGTGGATTTCCTGTGGGTCATGGAGGGGTGCCTCAAGAGGATTTATTGTTTGTCCAGCCATGCTCTATGTGTGACGAGAATTTCATGACTCTAGGGCAAACTTGAATTTGGCCTCTCCCATAAGGGCACCGAAAAATGAAATTTCCAGGGGGCGCTGTGGAGCCGTGTTTTGGAGTTAGTTTGTGGCGACATTAAAGTACGTAATTTTTCGCCAGACCTGACCACCATGCAAAAAATGGTGACTTTTCGCGCATGTTCAGGGGGTCAAATTTAGGTTCAAAGAGAGAGAAAGTATAATAATAATAAAGAAAAATAATAATAATAATAAAGAATAATGGAGAATTCGAGCAAAAACAATTAGGCGTTTTCCCAGTCACCCCGACGCATACCTTTTCGGAAACGTCTCGACCTGACCCATGTCCCTATGAGGTCAGGGGTCACTGGCGACCGCGTCCCATGCGACCGTGGGGATTTTAACGCATTTTGGGGTATGTGGCATAGTGAATCCAATAGGCTCCTCGCCGAGACTTCGTCGGCTCGGGCCTAATAAACGAAGCAATTACAATAGGGCCTTCGCACAGTTCGTGCTCGGGCCCTAAAAATCCGTGTAAAATACCGAATGGAAAGGTGTCAGCTTTAACCTTTCTAATTTAACCTATCTATTATCTCTTATCTCATCTTATTGTATCTTAAATGATTGTATCTTTCATTAAAAATGCCTTCTGTCATTGCTGGATGCACTTAGGGTATCATTTCTTGGCACCATCCCATGGATGCTGCAGAATCTCATCTGGGGCTGACAGATCTCATGGTTCTTGTCCTCCACCTGTTTTAGTCTTTTTCACATTAACTTTGATTCCAAACTTTTTTTTTAAAATTTGAGCCACTGTGAGTTTCTCAGGGAAATGATATTTAGCACTCTGTCACTGAACAGTCATCACTACTGTGGAAACACTCCAGTGGAAAGTTGCACCTCTTCTGGCTTCTCCTTGGACCTCAGACACTATTATCCAATTTTCTCTACTCAGACTTTCCTCCTTACCTCTCGCCTGAGAGGTGCTGGTTTCTCTAATACAACATCATGACCACTTTCTCCACTTCACCTAGATGTAAACATGTTCCCTTGTATAGAGAAATGGGACCGTAGCAATATGTAAATAGTATGCAAATTGTATGGAGATTGCACACGGCTGTTGGTTCTGAATGAGTCTGATTTACTAACATGCACACACCGTAGTAAGAACAAAATAGGCCCGTTTCATAAATCTAATAGTAATTTTTCATGCAAACTCAGTTTTTGCACAGGTTAAAAATTTTACAAATGTTAGTAAATGAGGCCCAGTGTCTTTTTTCCCCTGTACATTTATGTAGCTGTGCACTGTGAATTCGCCCTGGCGGCGTGTCTCAGGGAGGACATTCAGGAAATAAAATGAAGTGTGAGCTCTATAATATAAAACAGAACTAATGTATCCTCGTGTATGACGTTTCAAGCACATCTGCTCTTCATCAGACAATGAAACACAGGGTGGCGCCGTCTTAAATCACCTGTGCTCGAAACATCATACACTAGATACAATAAATAAGCATACTGGAGTTCTGCAGTGTGCGGACGTGGTGGTGAAGGTGTGCGTGGATTGTGTCCTGTGTTATTTTGGAGCCATTTTGAGTTTTCTCTCTACAGATTTTTCTTTCTGCAATCTCATCCCGTTCCTCAAAATGAAATTCAGGTTTAACAGTCACCACATTCTGACATTACAAAAACAAAGTGCAAGCATTTAGAAGAGTGCGGAGGTGCAAAAGGAGATGGCCTTGAAGTTAAATTAGCCAAGTTCAAATCAGGTATGGTTAATGATTTCTTAATTTGTTATTTATTTATTTTTGTAGGAGCACTGGAACCTAGTAGCAGTAATAAATTGTAATTTTAAAGCACAATTCAAAACAAAAAGTACACAAATAGACTTTTTTCTGAGAAAATTCAGGGCTAAAGTTAATTTGAAAAAGTCCTTTAAAAAGGGTGAGATTTTACTGAAGATTCTATAAGCAGATTTCAGTCGACTCAAATCAAACAGACACACATTTTCCTCTAAACTTTCCTCCAGTGCTAATTTAGATTTTATTTTTATTTAGCTTTTAGACATCTGACTCTTTAATTTGACCTGGCTCCACAATCATTTTGGCTAGAGTGACTTAGCTTTCTAATAATTACACAGAAAAATCATCCGCACAAAAGTCTTTTTTTTTTTTTTTGGGTGGCTATTTTTATAATCAGCAGTCTGCGTGCTCTGAGCCTCGAAAAAAGTCATCTGGTGTCTTGTTCCTTGCCAGCAGCAGGTTGCTCTCGGACCTTCTTGAGCCCAACACCCACTCTGCATCAACACACAGCTGTGTCTCCTTGGAGATTTAAATAGGCCTTGGGGGGGTGGGGTGGGGGGGTGTTTACATCTCATTACAGCATCAACCTCTTGGCGCTAACTAGTTCCCGCTGCTGTCCACCATTATCAGTGCTGAGCCAGCTCAGTAATAGCTGTAGTCGAATGGAGTGTTAGCACTCACTGCAGCACTTTCTCATTTTTTGCCGTCTCCTCCCCGTTCGCTGCGCCTCTCGGCTCTGCCGGATCGGTGCGCACAAGGGCAGACACGCCTCATTGCATGAGCTTTTTCAAACAAAGCTTGTTTCCATGGTGACCACCTTTCCCCTCTTCTTGTGCTACTTTTATGGCAGCAGAGCACATAATATATCTGCAGTCAGTTATTCCATCCCCAGCAGTCCCAGCCGGGGGTGAATTATATGTCATGATTTTATATTTATTTATTTTTAAACCTATAAAGTGTTTGTTACCCATTTAGAAAATATACATGCTCATTATGTATCACGTGTATTAAAACCTGCCTGGATCTGCTTAAAAACAGGAATAAAAACAGCTGACCGCTGAGATGTACATCCCTGCTGCTGCTCAACCTCTTCTGTTCGTCTCTCTCTCTTTTTTTTTTTTGTCATCTACAGAAGATTTTTCTTTTTTCTCTCCCTCACAGATTTTCTTGAAATGATGTGTTCCCTAGGGGGCGTTTTAGCTCTGTTGGCTATCTGTGGATAGTTAAGGTGTTGGAACACTGAGATCTTTTTCACATGTTCTTATATACGGCATTGCTAGAATCAGTCCATCTAGTTGCCTCTTAAGGCCATTTTTCTTCTTTTATTTTGTCATAAAAAGTGCTTTGTCTTCTGAATTTGTATGCTATTCATACAGACAGATATGGCAGTTATCTGACTCATATATATTTCTTCTCCAGTAGCTTAATCAACCTTGATGTGACAGTTAAACCTGTGCCTTCACGGGATTATCCAATTCTCTTACAGTAACACTTATAATGTATTATAATTATTTACAAGCTGCAACATCCCTGGTTCAACTCCAGCTGAGGGCTTAAATTGCACGTCATTCCCTTCTTTGCCCCCATATGCCCCGCTGCCTGTCTCCACGTGAAGTCTAATAATAGTAAAATGCCTTCACCCACCCACCCCCAGAAAAGCTGCTGGCGTTTAACAGCTGAAACAAAAATAGAAAACACTGTCAACCCCTGCAATAGCGCACAAAGCCTCACTTTTAATGACAGCCAGCGCATTAGAAGATTGTCAGCACAGAGGCATTCTTCACTACCTATCCACATCCAGTAATTAGCTGTAAGGATTTCTCTTTACTGGAGCTCAGCATATATTGAACGAGACGCTAATGGATGGAGCATCACCGCCTCTGCAGCTGCTGCAAACAAAGGGTTACATAGTCAGCCGCAGTCTAAAAATAGACTGTTGCTCTCACCTGCCTCTGCACAGGCCTCTGTGGATCTCACTCTTAAGCTTCTGCACGTGAGCTAAAAATAACCCTCTTTGTGGAAACACACACACACTTGCTCTCGGTACATTCTGTGCTTCTCCCCAGTGACAGAACGCAATCTCTCACTGTTAAAGACATATGCAAAAAAAAAGGCTCGGATAAGACGTCGATCGCAAATAATTTGCTTTTCTGTAACACGCCGTGGAAGTCGTGATTGAAATTGTACACATTGCTCACAGCATGATCACATTCTCTCACTTGAGAGGACATGTACGCACAGTGCTGCAACTACAATAACACAAAATATCTGCAGCAAACAAGTTAAATGGGTTTAATACTACTACTAATACTCCTCCGATGGTACCTAACGAGAAGCAAGTACAGAAAATTTGATGAAGCATCAGCGTTGCTGCTGCCATCATTGGAAACATTTTTTAAAATGTGTTCTGTTGGTGATGTTTGTTTTTGAAGGATTACGTCTCTTGCAGCTCTGAGGTGTTTGAAGCAGAGAGGGATGCGTTTACAGAGCTTACAGCTGAAATGATTCGTGGCGTCACATTGGTCAGATGAAAGCAATCCCATATGCTTTAATGTGATTATCGTGTACTTTGGGTCTGAGGCAACACAGCATTTAATTAGGAAGGGGTCATTTTTCTGTGACCGCCTCATCCTAAGCTGGTGTCATTACCGCCATTAAAAAGGGCTTCACTGACACAGCTTATTGCAGGATGGTGATAATTAGGAATAAAGTGTTAGAAGTCACACCCAGTGGACAAGATGGTATTTGGTAAAACAAGACCCATTTGCTTTTTGAGCTTCATCATGTCTAACACAGCACACTTACATTCATACAATACCTGTAGCTCTCTGCATTATCTATCTATCTATCTATCTATCTATCTATCTATCTATCTATCTATCTATCTATCTATCTATCTATCTATCTATCTATCTGTCTATCTGTCTATCTATCTATCTATCTATCTATCTATCTATCTATGCACATATACAATGTGTACCATGTTTTCTCCTTGTTTTTCTTTTTTCCTAGGAAAAAACCGCCACCATGGCGTCACCCCTTGGTTTAGACGCCACAAGTTTCAAAATTAACATTTTGACCGTCACCACGTCATTTTTGTGAAGCCAGAATAACCTTATGCTAAAGTCACATTAAAGAAAACAGCGGTTGGAGACCACAGCATGACCAAAATTACTGCAGCCATGTGCAGTGAACGTGCAGGCTCGTTATGTTGGAAATGGTTCCTTCGAAGATACTGTTGGGAGCAGGTTTGCGACCATTCAGTCAGTCACCGTCTTCAAAGCGACTTTGGTGCATCGAGGCAGTGATGAAACGGCAGTAAGATAGTCTGCTATCAATTTGCGACTGAATGGGGTCAACTTGACTACTACATGCAATCAGTTTGTCATAATACAGTCATCAGCTGGCATAAATTGGCAAAAAAAAAAAAGTGAATCTGTTGCTGTGTACACAGAAATTCACATTAAACAGAAATTTACATTAACTATTTACAATCAGCGTCCAGCCAGAATCTCAGAGCTCTGAAACAGAAAAGGGTGTAAATGTCACACACTCTCTTGCGCTTCATCTGTGCTGAGCTTATTTATGATATCTGTAGTGTGACTCGCTCCTAAAGTCGCTGTGAGCAATCTGGTTTACTGTAGGAAGGTGCCCTCAGCCCAGCGGATAAAATCTTTGAATCAGTGTGTAACAAAGTGTCCATAAATATCTGATATCGGTCAGCCCGGTGGAGACAATTTGTCCGGCCACTTTCCTCAAGAGCTGCTGTTTGCAGATGGACGGGTAGCGATGAGGATAGAAGCTGCAAGTTTTGATTAACCCTAACGCAGAGTTTTTGTTGCCTAATACCATGTGGAGCACTGAACTTAAATCCCAGTTTTCAGCTGTCACAGCGCTGTGCTTTGTATGCCCAACCTTTCATCCCTGCTCTAGCAAAAGGATGAAGAACTTTCTGGAATAAAATACATGCTGGTACTGCATCGAAGCTGGGCAGCATTTTCCCTTTTAACAAATACAGCATATGTACATGCTTCTATTGCCAGATGTAGATTTGTTTGACAAAATTGTTGCAGTTATTCATTTTATGACAGTGAGTTTAACCACAGCGCCATGCAAAGATAAAGTGTAATCAGTCTGAACAATCATTTTTAGGTAGGATCTGTTTAAACATGCATTGTTTGGCAAAGCCACGAAAATAGCACAGAACATGACTGTACCTTATGTTCTGTGCTTTAAACATGCTCCCAGCAGCACTCATCGCTGTAATACACCTCTGCCTTTCTGCTGTCACCGAGAGTCAAGCTCATTGTTAGTCATCAAAATACTGAATAGACGCAGGTTAGAAAACAAACAAAGAAAAAATATTTGCGCCTTATAAAAATGCCGGTGCAAAGGCCTGCTCCTGGACACATGATAACAAAAGAATAGACCTCTCTATTTGTATGCGTGGACATGAATAATATTGCTTTTTTCTGTGGCTCTAGCTTTCATAAACACATGCCCTTTTAACATTTGTTTGAGTGGCCAATTCACAGCTCACCTTTGGACACATAGGAATGTGGGTGAAATCAGTCCATACATCCATCTAACCTCACATCTCCTCTCCCCAGGTTTTTCAGCCTGGGAAATAAAGGCCAAGCTGTCTGTTATTGAAGAAGGGGGGGGGCAGGCAGGTGAAATGGATTGGGAATTAGAAGTAGAGATGTTCCACGGTGGCCACAGCTCAGCACACAGTTTGTTATTAAAAGCTTTGTAATAGGCTAGATTAGTCTCTAGATATGGTCTAATCTTTGAAAGACTCCACAATCAAATCAGTGGACGAAGAAGGTGGTAGGAGTAGGAAGGAGAGCTTGCTCTGTTAATGCTCTTCTGCCTCAGGAAAACACAGTTTCAGGGGTTGATGTAGTCTTGGTTCCACATATAACTACTGTGCTGTGGTCTTGCTTATAATGTCCGTTTTCTTTTTTTAAAGGCTGGATTAGCCAGAATGTGCAGAAAAACATTTTAGGAAAAGGTCAACAAGAAGAAAATCTGCTGTTTCTACTTGGTTTCTATTCAAATAAACATGGTTATATTTGCAATGAACAAACAATATAAAATCTCAATTTAAAATTTTAAAGCTTTGTTTTAAAGGAAATCTCGTAGACCAAATGTTACGCACTGGATGAGACAAATGATGTCAAGATTTCCACTAGAAAGAATAGCGTATATGTTGAAGGGGTGTGTGAAAAGGTGGGGAAATACTCTTCCCCCCAGTTTTGCAGGAGATGTGGAACGGAGAGTCAGTCACTGTGGACGGTTGTAAACCACGCAGAGCGGATGTGGCGAATGTGGATAGAAGTGTTGAATATGAAACCATTTACACTTTTCACTGCTGTAATGCTAAATGTTTGAGTCATTTTGTTTTTTCTGTAAATGCATTTCTTTCCGTATTACTGTTTGAAGTGTCGATTTAAATGTTACCGTCTGTCTTTTAGTAATTACATGAAGAAAACCAGTTGCAGACTCTGCCAGACTGTGCCCTCCAATTTATCAACCATTTTCATTGTGCGACATGGTATTTTTAGATGTAGTGTGTCATGTGTGCTTTTGAAGATGACTGAATGAAACGCAGTGCCCATTTGAAGGTGGGACTTCAGTCAGTGACATAAACCTAGTGCCACTAATCTTCAAAGGCGGGTGTATTTGTGGTGCAGCAAGAGCAGCTTTCCTTATTGTCTTGGTTTTGAAGTCGTAATTGTTATTTAATTTGTGTTACGCTTTGTTGTGTGAAACAATAATTGCATTGCTTTCTCTCCTCCACCTTAATTTGATGCATGTGTGTTTCTGGACACACCCACAGGTTTTTTTTCCCCTCTTATTGTAGTTTAATTTATGACTAGAAATCTGAAAGACAGGAGAGGCAGCAGGTCACAGGTAATGATACCTTCCCTGTGTTAGCTACAGTATGACCTCAAGTCAGTTGTTTTAAAGGGTGCTCTCACACACAATTTCTTTTTTGAAAGGTGCTATGTAAATAAGATTTTACTTACTTACTTAATAAGCTACCATTTAATTTGTCAGTGATGGGAGAAAACACAAGAAACT